>NW_022196905.1:191162778-191245608 GCF_008632895.1 Mastomys coucha
TACAGAATACCCAGGATAAAATCCATAGAACTCAAGAACAAGAACGTTAACAAGCTTAAGGGCTCAAGTGAGGAAATCCAACTTGGGAGGAAGAAGAAAGCAGTCTGGGGAGGGGGGGTGGAGTGGGGGAGGAGGAAGGGACTGACCTTAGTGGGAATAAGGGAACATGATCAGGTTTTGGAGGTGGGGAACAGGACCAAAGCCCTGAGGGCCAGTAGAAAGAATGGAAACAGGCAACCTTGGGAGTTAAGAGGTGGAGGGGGGGACCCATTAGAATGTACCAGAGACCTGGGAAATGAGAGAGTATCAGGACTCAAAAGGAAGGACCTTATGTGAAATGCCCTACCGTGAGCAAAGGGAACTTGTAGAGTCCACCTCCAGTAGAAAGACATAGCATCAAGTGGAGGAGTGTGGTTGCCATCCCACAGTCAAAAATCCTTACCCAGATTGTTCCTGTCTGGAAGGACTGCAGTGGATCGGCACAGCCCCTGGTTGAGGGATGGGGCCAGCAATCTATCTCAAAAAATATTAGTCCAGAATTGTTCCTATCAAACGGAAATGCAGGGACAAAGAATGGAGCAAATACTAAAGGAAAGGCCATCTAGAGACTTCCCCACCCTGGATATATCCCATCTTCAGACACCAAACCCAGACACTATTGCTGATGTCAAGAAGTGCTTGCTGACAAGAACCTGGTATAGCTGACCCCTGAGAAGCTATGCCAGGGGCTGACCAGTACAGATGCAGATGCATGCAGCCAAACATCAGACTAAGTACACATGGAGGGACCTATGGCTTCAGCTGTATGTGTAGTAGAAGATTACCTTATTTGTCATCAATGGGAGGGTATCCCCTATGTCCTATGGAGGCTCGATAACCCAGTGTAGGGGAATGTTAGGGCACTAAGGCATGAGGGGGTGTGTCGGAGGGGGAGCATCACTATAGAAGCAGGGGAAAGGGGTAGTGGATAGGCAGTTTTACTGGGAAGGGGGATAATATTTGAAATGTAAATAAATAAACAATCAAATAAGAAAAAAGAATGGAGAAGAGCCTGAGAGTAAGAAGGTCCAGTGACCCAATTGGGATCCAGCTCAAGGGAGGCTCCAAGGCCTGACACTATTACTGAGGCTATCTTGGCTTATAAACAGGAACCTAGCATGACTGCCTTCCGAAAGGCCCAATAGGCAGCTGAAAGAGTCAGAAGCAGATATTTACACCCAACCAATGGACAGTAGCCAGTGCCTCCAGTGGTTGAATTAGGGAAAAAGTGGAAGAAGGTGAAGAGGTGGGCCACCCTATAGGAAGACTCAACCAACCTGAACCCCTAGGATCTCTGGGATCCCTCAGATACTAAGCCACCAACCAGGCAGCATATAGAAGCTGATATGAGGCCTCCAACACATATATAGCAGAGGACTGCCAGGTCCTAAGTCAGTGAGGAAAGATGCACCTAACTTTCAAGAAAGAGACTTGAGGCCCTAGGGAGTTGGAAGGTCTGGTGGGGTGGGTGTTGGAGGTTGGGTCATCCTCTTGGAGATGGTAGGGATTATGTGGTGTGGAATAGTCAGAGGGCAGACCAGGAGGGAGATAAAGACTATTTAAAAAAAACTAAATAATAAAACAGTATGATAATTTAAAATTAAAATGAAGACAAAATGGCATTAAGAAAAAAATTGAACAATAATCCAAGGTGACTAACTAAAATCCAATTAAACACATAAACTCACGACATATTAGTGATGGGTAAAATGTTTTTACATAGGTGCTGCAGCATTTTCTCCATCCAATTACATTAGGGCAGTGACAGACCTGTGATTGGACAGGAATAGAGGTGGAGCAAGACTTGGAGGAGGAGAAAGGTCAGGAGCAGAAGGAGAGAGATCGTCATCGTGGAGGCAGATGATGAGAATGAGCCAGACCCCACGTGGTTATACAACCAAACAAACATTTTTACAAAATAGAGTAATTGGCTTGGAATATTGTCTTTATTATTTGGTTCTGAAATTATTGTATTGGCATCTTGTAGACTGTGATCTTATTGCTATATAAATCTGATTGGATATTAAGGACATAAGAGTCATGCTTTACTTACCGGGTCCTAGGCTCTATTTAGATGAATGATTGTGGGGGGGTGTAAAGAGTTGCATGTGAGTGAGATGTTGTAAATAGCCAGGACATGGGTAATACCCGGACGACACCGGCTCAAGAACGTGGCCAGGCAGGAAAGTTTGAGGGGTGGATTCATTTTTAATAAATTCCCGCAACACGTAGGTATGGTAAATTGTTCTGCACTAGTAATAGTTTTTTTTTCCTCCACAATTTTGTTATGTGCTAACTGTTACACATCATAAACTTTACAATAGTAACTCCAGGGGATTTAGCCACTGAACCAGTCCTATTGGTAAGACCTCAGTGTCACATAGCAATTTCAATTTGATAAAAATTTAAAAGTAAAATTGTTGGACAAAACTACATAGTGTATATATACCACATTTTTTATTTGTTTACAAACCAACATTATGGTTTTGTTAAGAAATAGGTAAACATAGAGACCATCACATGAAGCAAACTATGCCTGAAACAAAGAAAAAATATTACATGCTTTGCCTATTTTGTAGATCTCAGGTTTCTTGTATATACATGATAAAATATGATACACACATACAGCCTGAGTACAGAGGGGACAAAAGGAGTCAAGACTAGTAAAAGGTGTGGGTCGGATGGAGGGGACTTGATAAAATGAAACAATAAGTCACTGTTGAAAGAACATCTTGGCATCTCGGTTTGGTGTCTGCAGATGGGATGGATCCCTAGGTGGGGAAGTATCTAGATGACCTTCCTTTCAGTCTCTGCTCCACTCTTCATGTGCAATAAATACTTATAAACAAAAATAAATGAACAAAATAATTGAGAATTTCTTTTAAAAAGAGCTTAAATATTTCACTGAAAAAAAGATACATATAATAAGAGGACATGAGTTTGTTCAACATGTTTAGTTAGCTATATGAGAACTAAAAATTAATACTACAGTGAATCCTACCAGACTTTACATCAGAGCAGCTAAAATAAGGCTGACATGGTGGCATGTATTTTTAATCCCAGCACTTGCACGAATGAGGAAAGGTGATCAGGAGTTAAAAGCTATCCGTGTTATAAAGCAATTTCAAAGTAAGCCAAAGTTTTATGAAACACTATCTCCAATCATCCTATGTCCTTAAAAACCAAATGTAAATAAATGAACACAATAAAAAAAGGAGGCTACAAAATCAAATGCAAGCAAGACAGAGTACAATGAAGCTCAGTCACTAATGGTTGGAAATTTAAAATGCACAAACTGGGTCCCGAAAAACATCTCAGCAGTAAAGGTAAAATTTTATCCCTGGCATGTGTGTGAGCATACACACATCCAAATGTGTGTGAATGCACACACACACACCCATGCACATACACACACACACACACATATGCTTACACAGACACACAAACTCACATACACAACACACACACACACAAGTAGTTGTCAAGAAGAATGCAGGTTGTCATCTTATAATATAACTGATCTTGCAATTACAAGATAAAATATACTTATAAAATACCCAAAGGTTTTACTCTTGGGTATTTATCTAAGAACTTTGAAATTGTGATTTCACTTATCAAACTACTCAATGTGCTAAAGAGAAGATTCAGTAGTTGAGAGCACTTATTGTTCTTGCAGAGGACCCAAGTTCAGTTCCCAGGATGCAAACAGAGGCTCAAAATTCCCTTAACTTCAGTTCCAGTGGATCTAGCATCCTCTTTTGACGTCTATGGTTTTCCTGTACATTTATGGCTCACATACACACATTTAGGGCCAAAAAATAAACGTACATAAAAATATAAATAATCAGCCAGGCACTGGTGGCACACGCCTTTAATCCTAGCATTTGGGAGGCGGATGCAGGCTGATTTCTGAGTTTGAGGCCAGCCTAGTTTACAGAGTTGGTGCAATAATAATTCGACTAGCCTAAACATGGGGTTTCTGTCTATAATACAGCACTCTTGAAAGCTGAAGGCAGGAGGGTCAGAAGTTCAAGGCAATCCCTCACTACATGGGGTATTCAAGGCAGACTGAACTACATGAACTACTTGGGCAAAACAAAACAAAGCAAAGTCCAACAAAACCCTGAAAACACTGAAGAGATTCTGAAACAGGTGAATAATGAATGATTAGGGAACTGGCTTATGCATACCATGATATCTGACTCACAGATATAAGAACATGTTATAGATATAACACTATGAGGAACATTCTAGGAAATTTAGATTGTAGAAAGAACATGAAGCCTAAAGGTTTGAATAACAGTGCATGAGATTCTATTTATATATTTTTCCAATAACAGAATTCTGGAAATAACAGAAGAATAAGTATTTCTCAGGGTTGAGTGGAAGTGGTGAGTTTTGAAGAAGATCCAGAACAGAATGTGAATTACTATCTGGGGATGGACCTATAGTAATATGGTAACTAAAGCCTTAGGTTAATGATGGTCCATGGGTAATGGTAATACCATAGAATTGGTGTAGGCTAGGTCAAAACAAACTATCATGTTATAAAAAGTGGAGTTTTTAAGAAAACATAGGGGGAGTGGCTTAGAAGAAACTTCTACAGAGGTCAACACCCTACTTACAAGTTTGAAAATATGATATGCATCCACAGTCCTGAAAAGATTTCATTACTAATGAGGAGCATCCATATTCAATTATTGTATGAGTAAACATATGTTTAAAAACATTACATACAAAAGCAAACCCAGAAAAATCAAACTGCATATATTCTGAATTTTTAATCAGATGTACTTATTTATGTATGTCTATGCCTTGTGTGTGTGCATGTGTTTGTAAACACATGGAGATAAATATATGCTAATGTCATGCCATTACACTGATGCAATAAGCAGAAGAGAACAAGCAGGTGTCAGTTCTCTCTTTCTACTCTCTCTATGGGTCTGAGGGATTGAACACAGTTCCTCATCAAGGTTGGATGAAAGTACTCTTTCCAGTTAAACTATCTCTCCTGTTCTGTATTTAATTTCTTACAAATGACATATTTCTTACAGTGAAAAACATTTTTTAGGAAAGATGAGTCTTTATATTTAATATCTAGACTCTAGTCGTGGATATGTGAACATGTACATGAGATAAAATTTTATAAAAGCTTGGACACATACAGACTCATATATAGATGGGTATGTGTAAAACTGGTAATTTCAAATTGTATTGCTAAGTTGACTTAATGTCAGAATCACAATTGTGATAAGCATGGTTTTGAAAAGCTTACTCTTCGAGATTGCTGAGTGGAGATCATGAGTCCGTCATCATATTAAACTATGTAAAAATCTACTATCTCCAGAAATCATGCATTACCATTGAAACAAACCAAATTTAGGTGGTTCATGTAGCCATATTGCATTAGTCAGTCATATTTTTCCAACTGTGAAATACTGTGCTTCTCATATAGCTAAAGACTGCTTTCTCAAGAATTCAGAACACATAATCCAGAATCTTCTGCATTGTTGATCAAATTATTTTGCTTCTGCTCATGACAACATGGTTGAGTGAAGAGAACATAAGTGTTTTAAATAAAGCCCGTTGGATGAATGAGATTCATATTAAACAGTTTGTATCATTAAACTGTGAATACCTGATTTTCTTTTTAACAGGAAAAGTCAGCTTCACTCAAATAATAGATAATTGGAAGAAGGTAGGAAATTGATTGCCTCTTCAGACAAAATTATGAAGGATGTGAGAAGAGTAGCTACAACTATAAATACATGTGAATATAATTAACTATTAATATATAAGATTAGACAAAAGCAATTAGCTAAAACTGTAGAATAATGTAATGCTACACCTTCAAACCTTATTACAAATGAGCTCTGACAGTGTGTTTACAGTTACAATTACCAATACTATTAAGCATCTGAAAGGTTATTAGGAATACTGAACATTATTTAAATGCAGAAAAAGAGTTGTGACGTTGACTAGGCAAACTGTTAAATCTGGTTGTGTTCTGTTCTCCCTTTTCTTGCTTCACAGAGCAGGGCTTATGCTAACAGACTGCTCAGTCACAGAGCTAGACCAGTGGCTGATTTTCCATGGCTACCAATTGACAGGGGCATTGATTTTTCACACACAAGGAATTAGAACCTTGTTGCATATTATAAAATGTCACTTTAGGAATGTTATGGATGACACCAACCTAAGACTCTACTTAATACTACAAAAAAAGGGATTTTTACCCTTTCAAAGAAGCCAAAACTACTACAACAATCATAGTATCTGCATGACAACAATTTCTTAGAAGTTTCTATTAATATGATCAGTCCCATTTAAGAAAATGATCAGTGCCAATAAAGAAAGTATATAGAAAAATACATTCAATTTAAGATATTAAGCTATTTTATTTCTTTAATTTGCTTACCCTCTCCTGTGTGTCTCTTGGTATCACTTACTACTACTCATTTATAAAATGTTCAAATTGAAGGGCAAAGATGACACAGCCATATAAAAGGAGAATTCAATCCACATAGTTACCATCAATGCTTTGAGCTTTCTTCCAACATACAAACACAAAAGTACCTTTTAGAGAAAACTCATTTTAAAAGCAGGAGTGTTTCACTAATTGATTTTATACTATACTACCTTCTTCTAAAAATCTACTGATTGGTGTGTATGCTCTGAAGTTCCCTATAGCCTTTGGATAACCTTCTCCACTGCATACTCCTTACTTCCTCAGATGGGTCAGTCTCCACTGACTGATTCTCAACAGTGGAGTTCAGATGTATGCAGGCCTAACACAGACGTCTGGGCAAAGCTTTAGTATCCTTGACTTGGCCTCTATCTTTACACATTTCATATCTTAAAATCAAACTCTTAAATAAAGTATATTTTTCCTATTACTCTTACGAATGTTTTAACATCCTTAAATATAAATCATAATCTCTTGTTTCTGTTCATTATTTTCTTCACTTTTATGTAACCTGCTGTATGTTCTTTTTGAGATACAGCTTCAATTAGGGCTTTCTATTCCATATACCTGTGCTTAAAATATGCTTGGTTAATTAACATTCAGTAAATTAATGCATGGTTATGAGAAGTATAAACTAAATTTAAATTTATTACCTTCTAATTCTTCTGTGTAAATATTCTTTTATCTTTGCTTTGAAAAGGAACATTGTAAATAGATTCTGTAATACTTTCCATATAATGGTGAATTTACTTTCTGTAATGATGTCTGTCTAAACAGAGAGCACATTGGTGATCAGGACAAAGAAGGAAGTCAAAAGCCATTAAACAAAGTCCCAGGTCACTGAGGTTTACAAAAGCCATTAAACAGAGTCCCAGGTCACTGAAGTTTACAAGAGCATTGCTGTTTAATTACACAAAGAAACCTTTGAGTCCAGCTGTAATCCAGAGCTGAAAAATCTCTCAAGCAAATAGCACACCTCCACAAATTCAGGGATGAAATAAACACACA
The DNA here is from genome assembly GCF_008632895.1 of Mastomys coucha. NCBI lineage: Eukaryota > Metazoa > Chordata > Mammalia > Rodentia > Muridae > Mastomys > Mastomys coucha. Next base: position 191,170,292 of record NW_022196905.1, read on the forward strand.
GCTTTGCAGTGGAGGTTTTGGAGGTCCAAACTGCTTTACTTCCCAAAATCACTTAATGTCTGTTAATCCGATCACGTTTATTGCCAATAGCTTGTGTAAGTGAAAAGAAATGATTCATGTGATCTAAAAGATAGGGAACAATTGGAAATACTGTCTAAAGGTTTCAAAATTTCTTGTTTATTTAAAAGCTTGCCAATATATTAAAAAAATCAGGAATCCTCCTTTCCCATATAGTCCAGAAAAGACCCACACTATCAGGTGTTTTAGAGCCTGGGTTTTTCATTGTCAGCCTGTTGTCCAGGTTCAGTTTCCACTGAGAAGTCTATGGTACTGCACTGAGAAGTTAACAAGTCAATACTCTCATTAGGTTAATATCATTAGACTGTACTAACAAAGCCTGAGACCATATAAATAGTTTTGTACAAGAAATGAGCAAGGACAGACAAAAACAATTGCCGTTTACAGATGCGGGGAAGAAAGCACTCAGCGAGAGTCACCTGTTTTCTAAATTCCTAAAGAAATAATAGCATAAAAGTACAATAAATTTCTATGATGTTATGCCTTTTTCTTCAAATAAGATTTTACAAATTTATGAAATGATGTAGTCTATACCCCAACTAAATACTCAGGATTTGGGGTCATGTCTGACAAGATGGATTGAGGTCCATTCAAGTTTAATAATCTATGTCCACTAGAAAATGCATGAGATATGTAATAGATTAAAAGATAGTCTATGACCAATTTTTAGAGATCAAATTGAACTCCCTGATCTTATAGATTAAAATGAACATCCACAACTTTTGAAAATACTATTTTAAAGTTTATAATCAATAATGTCCCTTCAAATTCCTAATGACACATACACACCTTTAATCAACTCAATTTTGTCAAATGACTTGCACTATTTAATAACAGCATTGCCTTTGAAGGGGATATTTTATTGTCATTTTAAACAGTTCTGAATAAAGAAACTTGCGGCACATAGGGCATCTTTAAACTATGTATTTGAATGTGATTGACAGCCCTAATGCTTGGTCATATGAGAGACATGCCTTTTTACTTTTTATCATCTTTGTGAACATTACGACAGAGAGGCAAGTATACAAGTTTGGTAAATGCTCTGTTAAGACATACTTACAGAATATGTCTAAGGAAGTAGCTTTAGAAAGTGCCTCATAATGCCAAGTTCAATGAAGAGGAGATTCTGTACGATTTTATCATTTCATTCTGAAGCTTCTATAAGGAACGTCTGACTTTTTTCTCCTCTGAGTTATCTTTCACATTTCCTTTTCTTTTCTTTTGATTTTCTTTTCACCATTAAAAACCACATCACTAGACTTTGATTTTTCTAGAGCAGGAGTCAAACCCATCTGATTTCTTATTATATCCTTACCATAGCATGCAGCCTCACAATATGTTGGTGAAGGTCTAAATATATTATTTCCATAATCAAAACATTTGAATCTTTTAGTGTTGTTGGCTTTCTGGTTTTCTTTTGGAATAGATTTATTGAAGGTACTATATCACATGCACTTTAAAATCTTTAATATTAAATTTCAACATATATGCCTAAATAGGTTCATCTTTCTATAGTTTGTTACATTTTATAAACAGAGATATGCTTTAGTGGAAAGACTAACTGAGTTAGAATTTAAACTTAAAATAATTCAAAACCATGTGATGGAGTGAGCAAAACTATATTGTGAAAGCAGAACAATAAATATAATATAACCTCAGAAAATTTAATTATGGCAGGCACCATAGAGTTCAGGAACATATTCAATCAGAGAGAAATAAACTAGTGCAAGGGAGTGTGGATAGTTTTACTCTTTGTTAAAATTAAGTTTATTCCAGTGTTCATAGAGAATTCTATAAATCCCCAGCCATCCACATAGTAAACATATTCTATATTTTGGACTAATATTGACTCTCAACTATTCGGAATCCTGGTATTGGTAAAACTGAAGTCTCATACACTAAACATCCTAATAAGCAATTCTAAATAAGGCCTTGAATGAAAGAGATGAATCTATCTAACCGTGACCTATTTTAGTACACCCATCTGTATATCAAACATTTGCCCGTATGATTTCCATGTTGCAGACATTTTCAAATCTTTGACCCTTGAGATTTCTGTACCGCTTAGCATGCAGCTCAACTGCATTCAAACAGCATTTGCATATGTAGTATGATTTGGTAGACTAAACCCTGAGATGCTGCTTTCAAAAGAACAAGCTCCATGTTTACTTGTGAATTTACTGACTTCATCCACTTTAAATATGGAAAATAGGGAAAAATCTCTTTTAAGGTTTTATAGCACAGTTTCTAGTCACATAGCTGGAGGGTGTGCAAATACAATAGTTATTTCCCCAGTCTGTGTAGAAGTTATCAACAGGTATTGAAAGAATGAAAGAAAGTAGAAGCAAGGAAAAAGTATGTGAAATTACCAGGGATCAGAGTTAGTTTCAATTTCAACAGGTTTTGGAGGAGGAAAGCTGGACAATTACTGGCACGAAAATTAATTAGATATTTTTAAAATGAGATTTTGCTTTTTAATATTCAAAGTAAACTAAGTCTCTTTTAAGCATTATTAAGAATCCAGTGAGCTATAGATGGCTATTCTGTCTAATTAAGAAAAGAGGATTGATTTCGGGAAAATATACAGCTTATACAGGAAACATTGATTATTAGCATCCTTGTCCTTTAAATTGGAGGCTTTAGAAGGTATGTCTCTAAGAACTCAGACAGAGTAGTAAATATGTGCATTTCGAAAGCAGTATACGTCTTTAACAGTAAGTAACCTGGTAGCAAAATCTAAATGGGAAGATTTTTATATTGACAGAAGAGCAAGACAAGTACAAATTCAAGATGGATTTGTCTTTTAGAAACAGAAAAATTTAAGATTCAGATTCAAATAATCTTTTTTAAAATGGATAAATTTATTCACATGGGTGTTTGCTTGCATGCATGTATGTGAATCCTGTGCATGGAGGAAGGGGAGAAGATGTCAGAACCCATAGAACTATAGGTAAAGATGGTTGTTAAGCTACCATTTAGTGGTTGTTATTCTGGGACAGTCAAGTGTTCTTAACTGAATCATCTCTCTAGACATTAATAAAAATAGTAGAGATAGTTGACTGAAATACTAATGTTTTACTACATTTATAAAAGCAGTGTAAAAGGAACGTATAAACTATGAATATCAAGTTGCCAACTTTCACAAGCTGTCATTTTGTATAAAGTATGAGGGGCATGTTTGGTGGTGTCAATATTGCCAGAGCTATAGATTAGCTATCTAAAACAAACAAACAGTGATAGCATGGGAAGTCTCCTTCAATTTGTTGACTACAGAGGAACAAGAGAGTGCTAAAGGAGCACAGGCTGTTGACATTAACTTCCGTTTTCTCACCGAGTTTCAAGGTAAAAACATGTTGTTGAACACTATAAACATTGCATGCAGACCTTTAATAAATTAAACCCAAGCTGACCTGGAAGTCATATTGAAGACTAGCTTTCAGAGTGTCCAAAAGTGTTATACAAAGTCCTAAGGGAGAAAAGAAATCAGAAGTCCTAACCATCTGTAAAGTCTAGAAATTAAAATGACTATTACAGCAAGATTTCCCAGGGAATCTAATAGTGTTATTTTATTTTATTTTACTTTTCATCTTGGGTTAAACAACAGCCATCTAATTTGGCATAACATCTACTCACAGGAGTTTAATTGCAATACTGAGCCAACTTGCCATGGCAGGCAAAGTTGTGGTTCCAGAACAGAACTTAATACTGCCATGTTCCTAAGACAGAACAATTTCTCACAGCCTGCTACGTACTTATTCACATGCACACAGATAGGTAACTGTAGCTCTCATTCCTCATCCAATAAGGTTTTTTTTTTTTTTTTTGCAGCAGACAGAGACCACTACAAAAGTCTATAACTGATAAAAATACAGAAAGCAGCTTATTATGGGGTGTCCAATGCCATCTGATACATTTACAGCACAACCCCTGAACCTAAGTCACATGAAACATCAAGGAAAAGCACCATGACAGGGAGATTATAAGAACCAGCAGCCTGGGATATTAGCTGTGATATAGTGTCACAGCTAATGTGTGTGTGTGTGTGTGTGTGTGTGTGTGTGTGTGTGTGTGTGTGTCTGTGTGTGCGTGTATGTCTGTGTTTGTGTGTGTCTGTGTGTGTGAGTCTGTGTGTGTGTCTGTGTGTGAGTCTGTGTGTGTGTCTGTGTGTGTGTGTGTATGTCTGTGTGTGTAATATCAGAGAAGATGCACCCATGAAATGTCAACAATAGAGTCATCTGCATAAGGCCAGCACAATATCATTTTTAAAAGGTGAGTCTGATCAGCAAATTTTGCAAGATACCGATTCCCATTTGAAGTGTTACAGGAAATTAATAATGGCTTCAGAAAGAAGGAGATATTTCACAAGATGCAAATATAATAATCACATATGTAATTCTCAAAAAATTAAATTAAAAGAAGAAAAAATATCTGCTTAGCACAGCAGAGTTTCTCATAATGGATCAAGGACCAGGCATAGTGGCACCTGCCTTTATTCCTAGCACTCAGGAGCAAGAGTTAGGTAGATTTTTGTGAGTTTGAATAAAAGAACCTTTCATTCATGATCTAGGCATATGGATATGCCTAGGAACATCGATTGTAATTATTTAATTATTTCAACTGGCAGGAAAAGACACCAATCAAAATTTGTTTTGGCAACATGCTGAGCATGTTTATCTACTCTCTGTTTTTTAACATTTTCTGATATTTTCAGCAAGGATAAAGAACAGTTAATTTGTTTTGGATAATGAAAAACTTAGAAAGCAATATATAAATACAAGTATGTCTGGATATGACTTGTATATCTAGCTGTTGCTAAGTTGAAGATTCATTTTACCATTTGTATGTATATGTTAGATGGTGAAGAACAATGTCTGAACATATTACATTTACTTTGTAGTATAATTAGATATGATAAACTAATCCTAACCTTATCTAAAGAAGTTATATTTTTCTTGAGACCAGTAATCGTAAGATGTTTTTTTCTTGATAGGCAAATAATATGATAGGTTCAAGATTTTTAAAAAATGAGATTTAAAAAAAGGATTTAAATCCTTTAAACATATGTGTCTATGCATCACCTACTACATATTTTCAAATAGGATGTTGCATAGCTCTGTGGATGTCCTAAGGTTAGGACTTGTAAATGGTAAGAACTTATTGCTGAAGAGATCATATACCTTGATTTTGGATTGCAGTGAAATGATGCTGGTATGAAGCTGGAAACTCCCTCTCAGTTGGTTTATCTTTACGGCACCTACAGCTGCTATATATGTAGATGGTGGGACAAAGTCAACAACACTTTTCCCAAGCCATAGACTTTGCCCATCATAGTATAAACTTGCAGGGCAGGAGTTTATTACTGAGGCAATCATGGCAAGACTTGTATAGTGTGACTTGCTAATTTCTGATTGGATTTAAGATCTTTTCCATTGTTGAGATTTCATATCTAGTACCTGGTTAAATAAATGTCCATGGTTTGGGATATCATAGGCACTTGGAGACATATATTTTAAATTTAGTGAGTATACAATTTAGAGTTAGTTCCCTCAACTAACACACAGCTCCTAGGTTCATATTCCCTTTTGTCACTAATGTATTCTCTGTTCTTATTTTTTCTTTCTTTTTATTTATTTATTTATTATATGTAAGTACACCGTAGCTGTCTTCAGACACTTCAGAAGAGGGTGTCAAATCTTGTTACAGATGGTTGTGAGCCACCATGTGGTTGCTGGGATTTGAACTCAGGACCTTTGGAAGAGCAGTCAACACTCTTAACCACTGAGCCATCTCACCAGCCCTATTTTTTTCTATATTAGACCATCCTTTTAATATAAAAAGAAACACAAATTGGGGAACATTTTTTCAACATCAAATACATTGATGAATTAACTTCTCTATTTTTATTTATTATTCTTGCATTCATGTGTTTTTGCATGGTACATTATAAACTTATGAATATAACCTACTTAATTAACTTAGGACTGACTGTTCTGAACTGGGTAACTTACTCTCTGTGTGTATAGTGGGATGCTCTACCTAGAGAAGATTTTCTCATTTCAGTCATTATTAATTGTCTGTAGATACTCATTTAAGGGTAAGGCCTTGTGAGGTCTCCATCATTCATGTTGTCATATCAATTGGCAGGGCAATTTTTCAGATCTTGTTCAGGCAACTCTGTTGTTGACCTATCATGGGTGCAACTTTTCTGTCCTATATAAAAGACACTTTCCCTAGTCCACTGCAATTTATAATATTCTTCAGCCTTCTCTGCAATATTCAGTGAGCCTTAGGTGTCAGGATTATTATGAACAATAATTGGAAAAATCAGTTAGTTTTCTCTGAATTTTGATCAAGTGGTTTGTTGACAATTCTGAGAACAGATGCATTTAAAAATCTCTTAATGAAATATAGAACATTCCTTGATAATTTCATTATTTGTGATTCAACAATTTCTGACAATTTTTAGGAGAGCCATTGCATAATTACAATGCTGCCTGTTTCTTTTTATCTCTCATTAAACTAAACTATGAAAGAGGAAAGGCTAAAGATGCTTAGCTTGTATAAACAATTTTCATTGAGTAGTTCCTGAAGCTTTTAAGAAAAATATCCCCACCTTCAAAACTAACCTGCAATTATCAGAGGAAGAAAATAGTTAATATCTGGAGACCTTCATGAAATTGTGTCCTATGAGCCTGACACTTTGCAACTTTTAATTATATTGTTTTTGATCCAGTAAAAAGTATTCACTACTTACTCTGTACAAAATGGAGATGGACATTCCCTGCCTGTTGATACAGCTGTAAATTATTCTATAGACCATGCCCATAGTACTCAGTCTCCTGGTTACACATCAATTCCTGTATGGTGGCAAGAGTCACACCTCTTTCTAAAGCCATGCCTAACTTACTTGGAGAGCTCCGATCAACCCCTCTCCCAACCCTGTCTTTCTCATTCTGCTACTACACCCATCAAAGTACCATCCAAAAATCTTGAAGTTAGCTGTCTCTGACACCCTGACACATCGTCTAGTCTGTGGTTTTCTTTTATGGCAATGTCTAGTGATTGCAATCAGTTAATTTGCAATGGGACATTTAACATCTGTGTCTCCAAACAGAATGCAATGAATCTTGTTAGTTCATTCCTATATCAACAGCCTTTAGCACTTCTGCACATGGTAAGCTCCCAACAGAAAGGATCACATAATTCAGTAAAGAAATAAAGAAGAGCTAGAGAAAGGAATAAAAAAAAAAAAAACAGAACTTCCCATAATCTTTCCTCATGTACCATCAGACTGAAGTAATTATCAAGAACATATTGGTACTATATATCTCTTATTTTAATGAATACTTTTAACACAAATACTGAGTATCTCTACCATCAGAGGCACCAGAAGCATCCTACATCTTGTCACAAAAGAAAGGCATTCTCAACTCAAAGGATGCATTCTTTGCATAAACACATATACATTGAGAAATTTCTAAATATTAGATTATTCTCTTTTTTGCCATGAAAGCTGAATTGAAAATAATGAATACAACCATTTTCCATTTTACATTCCTATTTATTTCAAAGCAATATGTTATACTGATAGGAATAGAGACACTGCTTAAGTTAGTATCAGAAAAAAAAAATCACACTATTTCTTCTTCTTTATGTATCAGAGAGCTGAATGTCTCATGTTTCATGCTCTTACACGACAGAACCAGAAGCACTTGTCTTATTTGCACTTACACATAGAAATCCACAGGACTCATTTTCATCTCCCTATCTATGTTTGCAGTCTGCCAATGTGAAAATTAACAAATTTCTAGTACGTGGAATTTCTTCTTCCTCAAACCCTCATGTAGTTATTTCCTTCTTGGCTACCAACAGAATGTGCATAATGTTGAAATGTTCATTCCTTAGGTCTTCAGTGTCACATCTATAGAAGGGATTTATTTGAGGAATATGAACTCAATTCTGGGTCATCAAACACCTAAACAATGCTCATACTATTCCCAGAATCTCAGGCCAGTCTACCACATCAGGATACATGTTAATTACTTCACTACTGTTAACTATTTCGATATACCCTAATAATTACCAAGGAAAATGCACCTGAAAACCTAACTGTGTAAGGTGATGTGTTATAAATCCAGTCTTTCTTTGTGATTTTCTCCAGTGTTTTCTCGTGTTACAGCCTTAACTTATAATTCTTGGAACTACCTTATGCTTTGTGTTGAAATCTATGATTTTTAATCACTTTGCCACTAAAGATAAAATAATTTTTAAGAGTACAATTAATAAGATCTAGACCTTTTCTCTTCCATATAATCTCTCCTATTTAACTTTATATTCTTTCTTTTTAAAGATTTATTTTATTTATTTTATGTGTATGAGTACACTGTGGCTGTACAGATGATCGTGAGCCCTCATGTGTGTGGCTGCTGGGAATTGAACTCAGGACCTCTGCTGGCCCAGCTCGCTCCTGTGTAATTCATTGTAGCTGTCTTCAGAGGTACCAGAAGAGGGTGTCAGATCTCATTACGGGTGGTTGTGAGCTACTATGTGGTTGCTGGGATCCGAAATCAGGATCTTCAGAAGAACAGTCAGTGCTCTTACCTGCTGAGCCATCTCACTAGCCCATCTTTTATATTCTTTAGAAAACTATCTATTGACCAACATGAAGCTATGTTTTTTATTGTTTGGTTTTTCTGGGATTTGTTCTCCCATATAAGATAGGAGCCTAATCTAGAATGATTTTTCTAACAGGAAGAAAATGGGAAGTAATTTCAAAGCTAATATTCAAGCAAGACATTCATGCATTTCCCAGGCTACAAATATCTTGGGACAAAGCAGTGGAGATAGCCTAGAACTTTTTTTAAATCAATGTTTAATCAGACTTTCTGCTATTTCAGCTAAGCAAAGAATTCATTTGTAACATATTCTCTTAGCTGCTCTAATAATTGAGTCACTAGGACACATCTAATATACCAAGTAAAGAGAATGTCAGTACCTTTGCTCTCAAGTTACTATTCTCTATTAGAGTAGATATGCTTCTAACGATATCTAGCTCATGACCTTGTTTCCAAAAGTACATATGACAGACTAAAAAATCTTCCCAGATAACAAACAAAAGATATTTCATTAGCTTAGTGATTAGAAACTTCATGGTAATAACCCCTGGGACATGCCTTATTTACAATGCTTTTCTTTTCTTTTTATCTTAAAAACACATTTCAAGGATACTCAAAAATTCTTTTAGCTATAGGTTAGAATGGATATGTGTTTGAAAATCCACACATAGCAATCTGAAACAACTAGGTGTTTTCATTTCAGCGATATATGAATGAGGGAGTGATGGGGAAGTCATTAATAGCTAGTATTTATTATATATTAAAATAATTTCTTTTACAAAAATAATTCACTGAAAGTTGATATCATCATTTTTGTTTTTCGTAATGAACCATCATAAGTTTGAAGAGGTCAAGGTATAATAGCCATTTGGTAAGTGTTATACAAATGAATATTCTGATGTGTTGATGTGTTGTACATACAAATATATTTGTAGAAGGAAGATAGCCTATATTCATTAAAATTAGGATGACATTAATTTTTGTGAAAAACTTGCATATTCATGTTCTTATCAAAAGAGATTATTTATTTCACATAATCATTAAATATATGTATGTACTATAGATCATATTTCTGGATCTATTCCTCATTATGATAATTTTAAGAGCCTGGGGTGTGGATTAGTAGTAGTATTCTTCTCCAGTATGTGGAAGGGACTACATTTAGTAATCATAACTACCATAAAAATATTTGGCTTCCATAGCGGTTTAAAACCAGAACATCAGGATATTTCACATAAGAAATGCATAACTCTCCACTTCTGTTCCTGTGTCTTCCTTTCTGCCTCCCTCCATTCATGTTTCCCTTCTTCCTTTCTTTCCTGTATTTTTCACTGACCATAACTCACTGTACAGACATGGTTAGTGGCCTTGAAGAAGCAGAAATTGACCTACTTATGCCTCTAAAAAAATTCTTAAATGTTCATTTCACATCAAATATATTAACAATGTTTCTTTGAGTTTAGAGGTGTTGAGAGAGTTCTAAATTTAGCAATTTGATAAACAATTCACAAACTTATCCCAAGATAATATTTTCAAGGATAAATCATTCCTAAATCCTATATGAGATCACATTTCTGTGACAATCTTAACTCTAGCAAGTGCATGAGGATATTTACTTAAGGCACAAGACATCAATGATGAGTCTGGACTTATTATAGTCCTTAACCTGATCCTAAAATACCTCGAATTAGATGCAAAATCTATTACATTTCATTCACTATATAAGTTACTCTTTATTTGAAATAATTTATTTCTGAATTCATTTGAAACAGAAAACAAAATATCTTAGGGATTTTTATGTAAGAAAAAGCTTACAATCTGGAAATATAGCAAGCATTTGGTCTATAGTGAATACAAAAGAAAAAGGTAAAAAGGAGACAAAATGAAAAAATGAGGTGCAGCCAATACAATTTTCCTTTGCACATTTACACGGAGTTTCATGACTTCTACCCTATCTCCTTTGACTTCATTTCTTAGTCATGTATGCAATACAGAGTGGCATGGCATTCCTGAGGACTTGCAAGACCTATTCTTTAATCTGTAGATAACAGTGGCAAGCACACTTTGAGAATTTTGGTGATAATGGAAACTGACAGACAGTACCAATGGATCTGTTGCATGAATAATGAATTAGGGAGCAACACTCCAGTGTTCTGCAATTCTAGCCCTGCACAGCTAAAGGACTAATGCAATCTAGTCGTCTGTGTCTCATTTAAATACAAGAGTCTGTTTCTATCTTTAATCTTCTAATTTCAGGAAATTAGATGTAAAACTCTCCTCATTCATTATAGGTACAGAATGATCAAAAGAATAGAAATTTTCATCACAAAGCTAATTGCATTGTCAAATGACCTCATACATAATGAATCATTAAAAATGATCTATTCTGTAATAATTGTATGCTGCTAAAGGTTAAAAAAGCTTTAACATGTGGGAAAAGAATTGTAATTGAAATAAATTCCAGCTTTATAATGCATTTGACAACTCTGAAATTACTGGATAATATTTGAGTTTTATAAACTTTATCTAATGAAAGTACTGATATTTTGAGTACTAAGACAGAAAATATCGCATTTCATAAACACTCTGAGACTGAAACAAAACAAAGTTCTAGAATACCATCAGCATTGATCTCGGTAATTAGCTCTTCAGATCACTGATCTCTAATTGAATTTGCCTAACAAAAATTATTTCACTCCCAGAGAATCAACTATAAAACACTGAAAATCATGTTATTCCTTTCATGTGTTCAATCCCCTCCAATCAATTTTTAAATGCCCCACCCCAAAAGTGAAAATCAATGTAGTTGCATATCTGTTAATATCCTTAGACAATGATAATGTTCAGCAGGGATACAGTCATACAGAACAGAGATAAAAGGGGTTTCTGGAACAAAGCTCCTATAAATATGATTAAGTCCAAACAGAACGAACAAATTCCCATTAATGGATGAGATCATGTTGACTTCGTGTATTGAAATGAAGTTAAACGATGATAGAACTGCAAGATAAAGAAAACACAATGTGTGCACTACAATATATGAGATTATGAGGGTATAAGTATAGGTAACCATCAATTTTAAGGAATATAAAATAGATGAGTGAAGGATTGTCACACACAAATTGTCTAATAATCACATTTTATCCAGTCAAAATGACACACAGTAATCATGAAGAGTCTGCAATTATGAGTAGTTATTTTCCTGTTGAAATGATTCATGATCATCATAGAGTATGATTGCAGTTACTATTTTTTTTTTTTACTGGATCAGAAACAATCTATTGATTACACTAATAATGTGATTTTGAGATTTAAAAGAGATTGCATGTGTTACTCAAAATCTTTCTCTTTTCTCAAGGTGATTTGATTATGGAATAATGAAGCAACAAAGGCAGAAGAAAGCTCTTACTGTCTTGTTGAGGTTGACCTATGGAAATATTTAACACAAGCAATCAGCCTGCCATCTGTCCAGTTAGAGAGATATGTAAACCAATCAAGGATATGAAGGACAGACAAAGTTTAGAATTCAACACTGAAGTTAAACATCTTGAGTGAGTTATAAAAGTACTTTTTTTAAAAAATAAATATTTGAATTGTAAGCAACCTGAGTTTTGCATTTTCAATAATGATTTATCCCATGTGGCATAGAAATTTTACCACCACAATAATATAAGATCCATGGGCAGTGGTAGCACATGCCTTTAATCCCAGCACTTGGGAGGCAGAGGCAGGTGGATTTCTGAGTTCGAAGCCAGCCTGGTCTACAGAGTGAGTTTCAGGATAGCCAGGGCTACACAAAGAAACCCTGTCTCGAAAAACAAAAACAACAAAGAAAAAATCCATAGATATACCTAAAAAAATATTTGAGCTATAACATAGTGTGAAAACACATTTTTTTTTTGTTTTCAAAATGCCCAGTTAAAATATGCATATCTTCACAATGCTTTGAAAAGCCTTATTATAAATAGCTTATTTACTTAATGGTAGAAGATTGTCCCTAATCTTGGTCTAGTTGTAAATTTTGTCTATAAATCCCACCCAAATATACTACAATATTCCCTCAGGTTATGAATGTCTTAGTTTGGGACATCAGTTTTTCTTTTTTTTAATTAGATATTTTCTTCATTTACATTTCAAATGTTAGCCCCCTTCCTTGTTTCCCCTATGAGAACCCCCTATACCATCCCCTCCCCCATAACCAAGTTACCCACTCTTGCTTCCCTGTCCTGGCATTCCCCTACAGTGGGCTATTGTCCCGTCACAGGACCAAGGGCCTCTCCTCCCATTGATGTCCAACAAGGCCATCTTCTTGCTATTTATGCAGCTGAGCCATGGGTCCCTCCATATGTACTCTTTGGTTGATGATTTAGTCCCTGGAAGCTCTAGAGGTACTGGTTGGTTCATATTGTTATTTTTCATAGAACTCTGAGATTTATTTTGAGAGATATGTTATCTTAATGTTATCCTTATAGTATTACTTTGTATGGTAATCCAAAAATACTTAATACAGAGAGCTTTTAGTAAGAAAATAGCTGTTATTTCAATAACGGTATCAAGTAACTGAAAGCTTAAGATCACACAGTTTTATATATTAATACTCTGGTAGGGTACTTCTGTCTACATTACACCAAGGAAGAAAATATTGCTTAGTGCCAGTTTGTAAGAGTAACAGGCAAAGTATATATACCCTGTTGTCAGGAGAGGAAGCAAAACGCAGCCTCAGACAGGGTTCTTAGGAACCATACATCCCTGAAGCAGCACCTGCTAAGAATAACGTAATCTCTTCTGATATACCAGGCTTTGACCATGTGGGACTCCCTGGTTCCATCCCCACAGACATACATTTTGGAAAACATACAGCACTGTCATTCTTGATATTACCAGCACCAGAAACAGGAATGACAAACTCTTTATTTTGTCCTAGTAAGAAACTCAAGTAAATAATGTGATCTCCTCATTGTAATCAAAATATCATATCTTCATATATCTTATCAAGTGAATAAAAATATTAAAAGTTAAATATAATAATTCAAAAATCATGATAAAATATAATCAGTAAGAATCTTACCATAAATAGATAAATGGATACAGAGATAGATGATAGGTAGAAAGATATATATGACAGATGGATAGATGGATAGATAGATAGATAGATAGATAGATAGATAGATAGATAGATAGATAGATAGATAGATAAAACTGAACAAGAAGCTGGCATATGAAAGCAAGGAATTATCCAAAAGAGATGTATAAAGAACTAGGAAGTTATTTTTATCTCAGTAAGATTTCAGCTCTATTTTAAGTCAGAAATAAATCATTCATCTTGATGGTCGATATACAAGATGTCTTCTAGACAAAGGTTAAAATAGCAATAGTCTGTACAAAAATGAAGGAGAACTCTTTGATTGAAAAATGGCATATTTTTCTTTTCTTTGTCTGCTTGTTTTCTGTTCTCTTTATGAGACAGATTCTCTTCATATACAGCAACCTGGGCTCCACCTAGCACATTTCTGCCTAAATGTCTTCAATGATGAGATCACAGGTATGAGCTATCATACATATTTGGAATGGGAGGATGTTATTAACTAATAAGTCTAATTAATACATGTTTATATTATATTAATGTAATATTCATGTGTGGATCTAAAGTTATTAAATTTGAATCCCATTGGTCCTTAGGAATAACTACAAGATTCCTTATGGATGACTGATAAGTGTGTAACATTAGGATCCTGAGGTCCTGAGGTAACATAGTCAAAGCTTATAATTCTTAACGTACTATAAAATGAAAGATGTATGGGTATATTTATTTATTAAAAACATAAAATAACATGTGGTAATGCTACATTCAATATGTCAGGATGAAATGTGAATTTTGAAGATGCATACATGGTAAATAAATCAGTAAGTTTCAATGATGCATCACTTGTTGATACGGTGGGAAGATAACTTGAACAGTAGACTCAATTCCTATAAGCCCTAGATTATTCAGAAGCTCAGGTGCTTTTATTTTTAAACATTAATATTTATTGTGTATGAAAATTATTACCTACAGGAAATAGTTATTGAGTATTTAATATGTACCTAGAATAAGGCTAGTAACATTATTTTAAAGCAATAAAAATAGTTCAGACTTTGTGGTGATGTAAATAATAAATGTACCCAAAATTCCCAAGCCTTTGCCCACGTGGGTGCTAGTGGGCAGAAGTGTTTGTAAGGCTTTGGAGATAAGGCCTTGTTGGCAGAAGTATGTCTCTGGAGGTAGGCTTTGAAGTTTGAAACATGTTCCTTTTACAGATCATGTGACAATGGTCAACTTTTGTTTTTTCTAGAATTTAGCCAAATAAATCCTCCCTTTAATAAATTTTTGTGGTCATGGTATCACCACAGCAATAGAGAAGGAACTAGCATAAACCCTGTACACATTTCATTTCTCCTGTGCAAATGTCACCTAATGAAACAGGGCCATTGAATCCACTGGGACATTAGCAGTGACATATGAAGAGAGGCATGGCATAGAACTATGAGTGTGATTGCTAGAATTGAGAAAAGGACAACTAGCATGATATCACCAACTCCACCAGGTTCTGCCAAGGTGACTTGGGACAAGACTTATAAACTCTTCATGTCTCAGTTATTTATTGTATAAAATGAACATTCCAATATATGTTTCATTGCTGTTTTAATGACTATGTAAATAAACACATAGAACGTGTAAAAATAAAGGTCCGTGTAAATATTTCTAATAAAGTATTCTAAAATGATAATGAAAGTTTCACTTATTGAAGAGTATTCAACTAAATTTCATATAAATTCATAATTCTAGGAGCTATTTCCTAAAAATGTTAACATTAAATACAATATTTTTAGCATAATATATATATATATTCAATATTAAAGATAATTTGGAAAGGATATCAATTGTGAATTCTTTTCAAGATTATCGAAGTTTTGGTTAGTAAATTTTGATGGAAAGTATTTAAGGTACTTGTTATTAGCTTGAAATTAATTGGAAAGTGAACCAAATCAAAAAGTCAGAAAATGTTCACATTACAGGATAGGTATGTTATATACTAGCATGTAAGATTAAATACCAAATATGTGGAAAGTATTAATAAATAAACCTGAGCACCACAAATCTAATCCATTATGGCTATTGACCTTAACAAAAGAAATAAAATCAACATGGAGCTAACAACTAAAATCTCTTTTGTCTTAAAGTAAAATATAAAACATCCACCAAAAACAAGATGGTATCACATCTATAAGAAATGATTGCCAAAAAATGATGACTAAATTGATTATTTTCATTTATGTCCTTCACACAACTTTCTTCTTAGCATTTATATGTTTATGGAGGGAGCAGAGTAAGAAGAATGAGAAATGGATTTTATTATTTTAAGGTGGATAAATAATTAGGTTTTACAAAAATGAATTTTATGTGCTCAGTGGATAATTAGAAAATATGTTTGAGAAAGATTTATTTTCATTTAGAGGGGGGAAATGTTAAATATAAAGATAGTCTCCACTAGAATATTTGTCATGTCCCTGAAATCATTACCAGGGTGATAGGTACTGTAGAAAGAGGGTAGAAGAGAAGAGACCATAGGATTCACAGAGTAGAACAAACTTCATGGGCTTGAAAAAAGTTGTATTTGACACATTTTATTGGCTCACTATGTTTGAGCAAAAATAAATACAAAGACATCCATATTAATTAACTGAGATATTAAAGAAAAAAGTTTTAATTGTGATGTAAACAGAGAAAACAAATTGTAAAGGGTGGAGCAAAATATGTTGATAATAATAATCTGTAAATAATCTACCGCAACTGAATTTTAAAATAATTTAGCAGGAAATCATTATTCTTTATTTAATACTCATCTGATCAGCTAAAGTCTAAAACCAACCAAGAAGTTGTATTAGTTTATAAGGTTTCAAACATGAGAAATGAGCTAACAGGTATGTAGGGAAATAGCAAAGAAGGATGCCTTGGAAAGTAGTTAAAATTCAAACCAGGAAAAGGACTAGCTAACAAATAATCAGATTTTTTCATGTCTATGGGAATTATTCTTAGGAACATATGACACTGAAGATAATGTCAAAATCTCTTTACATTTCAGAGAAAATATGGGTTGAATGTAGAATCATAGTCCCTGTCAAGATGGAATTTGAAAAGTTTTGGGGCAGACATGGTTTGTACAGGAAAAAGAGAAATATCTGCCACCAAAAGGCAGGTTTAAAATGTACATAGTAGACAGATTTTTTTCAAGAAATCAAAATGTTAAGGATCAAAATGTTAAGAAATTTTGATAATTTTTGATACTTCTTATGCCCACATTTGGAAATCTGGAATAAAAACAGAGAAAGGGTAATAGTATATATCTAAAATATCAGAGAAAACAGTTATTTCCAATTAACTAACTGACTTTATAACAAGTGGAGAATAAAAACAACATGCATCAATGTGTAGTATAAAAAGTTACATAATTTCAAATTAAAGAAAATAATATATATTTAAGCTACAAAGGTAACCATTATTGCCAACAACAAATATGGTCCATAGAAAGAATAAAGTAAAAGGCATATATTCAAATAAACAACCTATATTAAAACATTAGTGAAAGTTTATATAAACAGACTCAGATGTAGTTCAATTTATATTAATGTTGATAAATTATGGAAGTTAAAAGAGGAATGAAATAAGTAATGAATAGAAAAATGAAAGGAGAAATGAGGTACATGTTCTCTGGGTAGGAAAATGAGATAGATAATAAGCTATAGATAGAGCTATAGACTGATAGATATGTAGACAGTCAGTCAGACAGAGAGACAGGCATCCAGGCTGGAGGCAGGCTGGCAGAAAGACAGGCAGACAGACACACCGACAGGCAGACAGACTAACAGATTATAGAGATATAGGATAGATATATAGATAGATAGATAAATGGATAGATAGATAGATAGATAGATAGATAGATAGATAGATAGATAGATAGATAGATAGATGAAAAATGCAATAGAGAGGAAGAGAGATATGGAGAGAAAAGGTAAGCCTTTGTGCCAGCACACTAGTACAAACATGAAGGTAGACAGTGATCACTCTCATGCTTTATTCTATTTGTATTTTGTGTAACACCTTTTGTGCGATGGACTACACTCACTATAAATAATCCCAGCTGCAGTATGTGAATACAAGACTGATAGGAGATAAATGACAGGTGTCAATGTTAAGCCACTTTTACATGGATACAGACCTGGAAGATTTTATGGGTGATGACTGCAGGTGTTTAATGTTACATTATTCCCTGTACATTAAAAGCTGTTCCATTGTTTGGTGCAGATAACAGAAAGGTATTCCCAAACATCATGGAACAGAGGTGACAAAGAAGCAATAAATAATGCACTTGGAATGGAAAATCATTGCTCCTTTTAAACTGTAAAGAATCGATCTAAAATTGTATCTGAAATGTAAAAATTATATTACATTTATACATTCTAATTTAAACTGAGAAATGTAAGAAGTGTCTAGTTTTTCAAGATAGTTGTAATCCTTAACGAGTGAAATAAAGAGTACCTTGAAGAAGCCACTTGTGTTGTTCTCAGAGTCTTCCTTATTAGCCATGTGTAAGTCACTAGAGGTTCTGTGTGAAATTAATTAGGTGGTGGGGCTTTTCTTTCCTCCTTAATAAAAAATCACATTTAAAGGATAGTAATCGTGGGAAAGATGGCATTTTTAGCATACCAGTATTTTGTTTCTGCATGAAGAAGTTGCTATAATTTTATTAAACTTTGCAGTTTTACATAATCATTGTAGGAAGCAATAGAATTATTTATAAATTAATACAGAAATATCTTATTATATATTCTCAAAGATGCCTTTAGGTATGTGGATTACTTTGTATGTTACCAGCATATTTATTAATAAGCTAATTATTTATTGATAAATGAATTAGTATCTATGGTCTCTTGCCATCTCTCTCTTCGATTACTATTAAAGTTTTATGAAATAAAAACAACAAAGTGCTTAACTTCGTAAGACATTTAATTGAGGAAATTTAAGCCATTTATCAACCTATTATTGGCTAAGACACACTTAGCTTTAATGCTTCATTTACAAAGTTTAAAGTAGTAAAAGATGTGCATATATAAATACATAAAGTATAAATCACTATATTCTTAGTATTGCAGAGCTATACATATTTATTTAAAATTTGAGAAACTTGTTTATTCATCTAACAACCCATTAGATGATTCACAACTAAGAATTTTTTTAAATGGAACATGAGAAGGTAGGCTCCCTACTCACATAGATCAATCTAGCAAGAAAATATGAAGTAGTACTTAATTAATTGCATAAAATATAATCCTATAGAAACACAGACACCCACTACTCAATTGTACTAATTTATTGTGCGTGTGTGTGTGTGTGTGTGTGTATTTAATTCATGCACACCATGGAACACCTGAAACTCAAAGGAACGTGTTTAAAGTAATCTTTTGTCTTCCATTATGTGGGCTGGGTATTGAAATCAGATCAGCAGGACTGCTGCAATTGCTTTTTCTCACTCAATAATCTCATTGTTTAGGGCAAAGCTTTAAATTTGGATGCAAATGATTCAATGAGGGAAACATCATTTTCATTGGCAACAACTGTTCTTTAAGTGACTCCATATGTCAATAGAGCACAACACAACTAAGTATGGTATCTCTCAAGGTAGACTATACAATCAAATCAATCAAATTAAAAGATGGGTGAGGTAGGTGTGGTGGGTGGATCAGAGAGCACTCGGAGGCAAATGGAAGGGGGGACAGGGTGAAGAACTCTTGGCGGGGAACCGAGAAGGGGGGAAACATTTGGAATGAAAATAAATAAACTAATAAATAAAAAAATGGGTTACAGAACTAAACAGAGAATTCTCAACAGTGGAATATTTTACAGCTGAGTAACTCTTAAATAAATGTTAATCTTTGTCTTCAGGGGAAGAGATGTGAAGCTCCAAGGAGTTGGGAGATCTGGTGGGGTAGGGGTGTGGTGTGGGCAGCAGGTAGGGAGGAGGTATGGGGTATTGAACAGTCAGAGGGCAGACCAGGTGGGGGATAAAGACTGGACTGTAAAAAAAAAATTAAAAAAATTTAAAAAAGATGAAATGTTGAATGTCAGTGGTCATCAGGGAAATGCAAATCAAAAGGACTGTGAGATTGCACTCAACACTCATCAGAATGGCTGATCAAAAACTCAAATTACAGCATATGCTGGCAAGGATGTGGAACAAGGAGAACATTCTTTCATTGCTGGTGGGACTACAAACTGGTACAAATGCTCTGGAAATCAATTTGGTGGTTTCTCAGAAAATTAGGAATAGTTCTATCTCAAGACCCAGCTATACCACTTCTGAGCATATACCCAAAAGATGCTCCACCATACCAGAAGGACATTTTGCTCAATTTTATGTTCATAGCAGCTTTTTAATAATAGGCAGAAACTGGGGGGTGGGGGGAATCAGATATCCCTAAAGGAAGCATGGATAAAGAAAATATGGTTCGTTTACACAATAGAATACTACACGGTTATTTGAAAAAAAAAAAAGCGTCACAAAATTTTTAGGCAAATGAATAGAACTAGAAACTATCATCCTAAATGAGGCAACCCAGACCCAATGAAAATGCATGGTATGTTCTCACTTATAAGTGCATATTAGAAATAAAGTACAGGACACCCATGCTACAGTCCTCAGACCACTGGAAGCTCAATAACAGGGAGACCCCAAGGGAGGATGCTTGACTCTCACTCAGAAGAGGAAATAAACATCATTGAAGATGGATGCAGGGAGAGCTCAGGAGGGCAGACGGAGAGGGAATGGGCCAGTGGCTGGGGAATTCGGCATAAAGAGAGCTGTGGAGAGATGGACTAGACAGTGAATAGAAATCTGCTCCAGGCAGTGGGACAAAGGCATCTCTAGGACATGCCAGAGACCTGGGGTAAGGAAGGTTCCAGAAAGTCTATGAGGGTGACTCTAGCTGAGATTCCTAACAGTGTGGCATAGGGAGCATGAAGGGACCACTTCTTGAAGCCAGGAAGGACTCCCAGTGGAGGAATAAGGACATCAATTCCCAGACAAAAACTTTGACCCAAAATTTTTCTTGTCTACAAGAAGTGCAGGGACAAAAATAGAGCAGAGATGGAGGGAGTGCCCAACCAATAACTGGCTCAACTTGAGAACTAGCCCATGGGCAAGAGCCAATTCTTTTTTATTATTATTACTAGATATTTTCTTTATTAACATGTCATATTATTTTTCTTTTCCCAGTTTCCCCTCCCAGGAACAAACAAACAAACAAACAAACAAAAACAAGAACAAAACCCCCGTTGGCTGCCCCCACCCCATGCTTGCCACCCCACCCTCTCCCACTTATTGGCCTTGGCATTCCCCTACACTGAATCACAGAACCTTCACAGGACCAAGGTCCTCTCCTCCCATTGATGATTTATTTTGCTATCCTCTACAGCCTGATATAGCTATCTCCTGAGATGCACTGACAGTACCTGACTAATACAGATGTAGAGGCTCACAGCCATCCATTGAACTGAGTACAGGGTCCCCAATGAAGGAGTTGGAGAAAGGACCAATGGAGCTGAAGGGTTTGCAGCCCCCTAGGATGAACAACAATATGAACTAACTAGTACCCTCAGAGCTCCTAGGGACTCAACCACCAACCAAGAAGTATACATGGTAGGACTGATTGTTCTGGCAGCATGTGTATAGTAGAGGATAGCAAAATCAATTCTTGACACTACTAATGATACTCTGTTGTGCTTCCAGACAGAAGACTACTAGCATAACCGTCCTCTGAAAGGCTCCACCCAGCAACTGACCGAAACAGATGCAGAGACCCACAGCTACACATTAGAAGGAACGCAAGTTTTGTGAAAGAGTTGTGTGAAGGATTGAGGTCCTGTAGGGGACAGTGACTCCACAGGAAGACCAACAGAGTCAACTAATCTGGATACCTGGTGGCTCCTAGAGACTGAGCCATTAATCAGAGGGATAGACCTAGGCCACACATATGTAGCAGATGTGCAGCCCAGTGTTCATGCTGAATTCCAATAACTGGAGTGCAGAAGGTGGGGGTAGTACTGGTCCTGATGTTGCTGCCTGCCTGTGGATCCCATTCCCATAACTGGGCTTCCTTGCCTGGTCTCAATGGCAGAGGATGTGCTTAGTTGTGCCATGACGCAATGTGCCAAGATGGGTTGGTTCTGAGTCAGGGGGCAGGGAGAGGGGCTCCCCTTTTCAGAGGAAAAGGGGATGGGAGGATCAGGGGATGGAGGAAAGGCTGTGTAAAGGGGACTGGGAAGAGGGGGCTGTGATCAGGATGTAAAGTGAATAAATAAATAAATAATTGGAATTAATTGTGCACTGTAACAGGAGTTGACATATAATGTAATCCGTTGTTAATACCATTAAGTTTTACTGAAAAACTAAAGCTTCTTCTTAGATAGCACTATTATGTACATATTCTATCAAATGTTTATATTAAAAGCAAATCCAGCCTTACCAGAAAGGCTTTGTGATAGATATTTAGAATGAGTTTAAGAATTCTAACAATCACAAATCAAATACAAATTTATTTTTACAATGATGATGGATGGCATTCAGTTTTTGTCAAAAAGAATGCAACAAGATATTTTTTAAAAAATATTACAATTTTAGTTTCTGTCATTAAAAACATCAAATTTAAGCATTATTATAATCATAAAAGTGTATAGAAGAGGTTACAAGCATTTCTTGGCTTCTAGGCCAACTGGGAACAACTGAGTGATGTGAGATTGTATAACTGCAAGACAAAACACCTATTTGATATACTACTGTTAAAATATATGAATTTATTTTTTAGGTTACATAGAAACATTACAGTATATTTGTCTCAGTTATAAGATATCCATTTTGTTACAATAAAAACTAACCATTAAATAACTATAAATTGTAAAAATTATTAGCATTTCTCAAATGGTTCTAAAAGCAATGACTTTTTATTCTGGCTAGCATTTGCAGAGAATAACTTATGTCAATCCAATTCTAAAATCCATATGCACCCAAGTTAGTAGAGAAACTTTCTATTGGACTAGTTGTCAGCTTCTCCTTTTGCAAGATTTTAAATTTTGTGATCACCTGAATTCTGTAATTTTAATAACATGTTTTAATACTCTCTTACAAAGGATCTTGTAGAATTACACTCACAAAGCTTGGGTCCTACATCCTCATCAGAACAAATACATACATACTACCCTAAGTTTTATTTAGAAGCTTAATATAGAAACTTACTCATGTCTAAAATTTTGGCTTGAGTATTTTGAACTCTGTAGAAACATAAGTTTGCAGTGTTATTGGACACCCTATGGAATAGGGCAACCATTATGCAAAACAACATGAACATTGCTCAAAGAATTTACAATAGAGCCACTCTATGGTTAATCCAACCTACCACTTGGAAGAAAGATTTAACACCACAGAAGAGACACACCTACATACTCATGTTTGCTGTGGCCCCCCTTCCCAACTGTAAAATGTAGAATCAGTCTAAATGTTTGCCCATGTTTAGCTCTCTAAGATAAATACAATCAATGTACAGGTACGGTTGATTGTAAGGTGACTTGAATGTAGGGGAGTGGGTGCTAGTGAAAAGGAAATAAAGGGAAGAAAAAAAGAGCTATATTCCATCTGTACATGTATGCAAATGTCCCCATAAATCCTACTAACTTGTTCAACAAGTACTGCTAATAATTACAATAAAAGGCTGGACATAAAGCATTACTTGCAAGTTCCCTCTTTGAAAGATGTGAAAACTATGAATGTATCATGCATGTCATGAAGATGTCAGTCATTCTGACTTTGAGATGCTACTAACATTCTTATTCTGCAAAAAATATATTGTTTTTGTGCTAACCTGTTCTCCATATTAGGGCTTTTCTCATTTATAAGTAAAAATTATTCTGCCATTGCTAGTAATTAAGTGATATAATATTCCCTTTCACTGTTACATTTAATTACAGAAAATGTGTCACAATTTGGAAAATATTTACTTATTTCTAGATGTTGCTAATGAGAAGAAATGGTTTTTCATACACAAGTTTCATACATCACCAAGCTAAAACAACTTTCCATTCCCCTGTTCTGAAGGTTATGGGAGCATCACCATGTATTAAGACTCACTCACATGTTTCAGCAGATATTAGAAACACTTTCTTTACCTGCTAAGGTATATTTCTACTTGATTTATCATATAGAGCAAGTTGGAAAGTTTACATCAAAGCCTTCTGTGTTCCCATCAAGAATTGATAATGTAATACAGTGGTAAAAAAGGAAACTTTCAAAACACCTCTTGATGACACAATTGTGGATCTGAAAAGAGCATGGTGTGCTGGGACAGGATTATTCTAAACAGAATTAGCATCTTAAAATCTGATCTTAAAGTCACCTTCTTGTTTTATTATCACTTGAGTTCTAATGAGATTTTGTTTTCAACGAAGATCTCTCATACTTTTAGGATACTTGTGCTTCAATTTTCTGCACCCAGCCCCAAGATTCAAAGACATTCCACAAATATTAGCTAAGAAATATCGATAGACACATGGACATACACAGACACAAGGCAGACAGACAGACAGATTCACAGATAGAGAAACTGATACAGAGAGAGAGAGAGAGAAAATAAGAGCAAGAGACTGAGAGAGAGAAACACAGAGAGATGGGGGCAGACAAACAAAGACAGAGATACATACACAAAGAGACAGAGAGACAGAGAGATTATTAAGCATCTTAATGTATCTGCTTTGCTGATCCAAAGTTTAAAGTAAAGGCATCCTAACTTCTGAAGTAAAAAAAGAAAAATTCCAAAGCAAGCTTTCTCTATTCAAAATAAAAGTAATAATGAAAGAGATATAATGCTTGACCGGCATGCATTTTAATAATCGTGTTGCAAGAGGCTGTAAACAGAACCCAATGCCTGGCCTAAGTTTATCATCTTAAGAAAAATCTTCTGAACTTCCCATCTGTGGACAATATGTTACACAGTAGCAAAATTCCTGTGATGCCCAGAGTTTGGTTACTGTCTTCAGTGTTGAACTTTGCAGTACTCAAACATGCTACAACCTATACTTACCAAGGTATAATTAGCTCCTTTATGTACCTAACACAAAATAGCTTACTTATCACATTAGATAGGCACTCATTTAGTAAGATCTCAGAGAGAAGGGAGTGTGGTAGGCAATTTAAATAAGTCAAATACTGAACAAAACTGCAGCCACAAATCTAGCTGGATAAATAGGAATGGAGTCAAATGGTTCTTATAAAATACAGCTAGAGAATGCTTTTGTTCAATTTCTTTCTATGATTCAAAACACAAATATAAGCCCCAAGATGTATGTGTGATAAACTTTAAAAGTGAACAAGAATAAAATAAATTGAGAGACCTTCTATTCTTCTTTCGCTTATTTATACCTAAGGTTAGAAAGTATTTTTGACCAGGAAATATAATTAAAATTAGCTTCAAATTTACTTCTGATGTATTTTCTGACACTCAAGAGGAACTCTCTTTCTGGAAGTACACATGTTACCAAATGAATATGTAGTTTGACAAGCCAATAAAGCTGTGGAAATCCAGCAATCATCTCGACATAAAGTGGTACCGTTAGTTTAGTTTTGTTTTAATTTTTTCCCTAATTAATTTTGTGTGTGTATATGGATTTGCATGTGAGTTTGTGCACATGCATGTAGATGCCCAGTTAGAGCAGAGAGGACATAAGACGAGCACAAACTGAAGTTACGGGGGGCGGGGGGAAGTAAGTCACCTAATGTGTGTTGAAAACTGAAATCAGGACCTCTGGAAGAATAGCAAGTTCTCTTAGCTACTGGATTCACCTTCCTAGGACATGAACTAACTAGTTTAGTTTCCCATATATTTTTAAGTATTGTGCTTAAATTACTAGTTTTTGAATTCATGGTTTTGAATGTTATGTAGAGTACTAAGTTTACCTAAGAAGACATGAAGTGGAAAGGTGTGTGTGTGTGTGTGTGTGTGTGTGTGTGTGTGTGTGTGTGTGTGTGTCTGTATGTGTCTATGTGTAGAGAGCAGAGGATGTGGAGGGAGGAAGTAAGGTAGAAATTGTCAAGATCTATTGTACACATATAGGAAATTTTCAAAGAATGAAAAATAATTAAAATATTTAGCTTTCATTTTTTACATCAGACATAATGATATTTTTCTCTCTTTGGGCCTCTTTCTTTCTTGCTTACACACACACACACACACACACACACACACACACACACACACACACACAAAGCAGGGAGAGAGAGTGACAGAGACAGAGAGACAGAGACAGAGAGACGGGGCAGAGACAGAGAGACTCCTTATTTAGAGGTTCACTGTAATTTACTACTATGGTTTGCATGTGACTTAATAATCACAACTTATATAACTATTAAATATTATTCATCTAGAGCATCTATACTAAGATTTCTTAATTGAAAAACAGAGGTGTAGAGTAGAATTATGGGTAATGGATGAGTAAGAAATAATAACATTATTTTGCATTGAATAGTAACATTAAAGTAGTGTGTTACAGATGGTCATATTTGTCCTATAACTTGTATTTATTTTTCCATCAGTTTTCTATAAAAAATTATCTAGAAACTTTTCCGTATATATCATACCAATATTTACT
The DNA here is from genome assembly GCF_008632895.1 of Mastomys coucha. Taxonomy (NCBI): domain Eukaryota; kingdom Metazoa; phylum Chordata; class Mammalia; order Rodentia; family Muridae; genus Mastomys; species Mastomys coucha. The sequence goes on from NW_022196905.1 coordinate 191,196,713, forward strand.
TTGCTTACTTGTTCTAGAAATTAAACATGTTTTTGTTAGATTCATTAATTAATGTGTACCAATATATTTAATACCATTTTAAATCTTCTATACATTAATTCCATTCTAAATATTGAAACACAAATGCATGCATATATATGCATACATATATATGTATATAATTTGCAAACACATTTGAAATCTGTCAGCAGTTCAATAGAATTTGGAAAAAGAGATTTTTAAATGAAATATGAGTCTTGTATACATAAATGATAGAGCATTTAGGCTTTTATTTTAAAGTGAGTAATATTAATTAGTTACACTAATATTCATCTACATCACCTCTGAATGTGAAGTTTTTATGGAATGACACAGACTTTGCATTACACATTAACTAGCTGTGAATGGGGAAGCATTAAACGCCAAGATGGGGAAGCACAACTGCTTTCTGTGCCTACTGTGCCAGTTTTATATGTCTCCTTTGTATTTACTGTCACCTTGACTTGGTAATGCCTCATTCTCATTCTTATATAAAGCACACATAACATTCAAATATAGAAAACAGAATAAATGTTTTTCAGAAGCAGGGGATGCTGTCATTTCATTATGAAACTTTGTTCGGGGGGCCATGTGTCTGTTTCACAGCAGGCTTGAATACATCCTGTATTTCCTGGACTCCTGGGTAAAAGTGATGGGCATTTTGCCAAGCCAAACAAGCTGTCTGACAACTGCTGGCTGAACTTAACCCTGGATCAGACATTCTCCATTCAAATACAGTTATTCCTATTTCAACATAATATTTCATTGAAAGAGTTCTTACTATGAAAAATCTCCAGAGTAAGTTTGTTTAATTCATATGAAAATAGTATGTGAAGTATGGTTGATAATAATTCTAACACTTTCTTCTCTCAAACTTTCTTGATGCTCCTTCCACTATGTGATTACAAATGATTCCATGAATGAGGGTCTCCTGACTCTGATATACTTTCCTTTCTTTGAAGCAAATATTCAGGAGCGTCATCCTTCCTTCCTTCCTTCCTTCCTTCCTTCCTTCCTTCCTTCCTCCCTTTCTTTCCTTCTTCTTTTTCTGCTTTTCTTAATCACACCTAGTTCATTGCAAACAAATTAAGAAATGCAGAAAATAGATGAAAATGGAGTTCAGTATGTAGAATATTTGACGGGTGTGAATAATGCTTTGGGTTCAATTCCCAGTACACCCTCACCTAAAACAGGAATCTTGGAGTATGGTTTTAGATGCAAGAGGTAGGAGGGAAAGGCAGGAGGACGAGAATTTCAAGGTCACTTTTAGTAGTTTTGAATTTCAGACTGGTTTTGTCTACATCAGACCCTGACTTAAGAAAAAAGGATTAAAATAACAGAAATAAAATAAAAATAAAATCATACTATAAAACAAAAGAAATATTTTAGAAATGTGCAGAGATGACTCCACTCAAACAAAACACACAGTTAGCACTCAAACTCAACCTAAAAAAAAAATGAAAAATCTTTGTGAAACATGAACAAAAGATTAAAAAAAAAAACCTCATCAGGGGAAATATGCATATGCAAATTAAGAAGATGAAAAGATGTTTAATATCTGTCTTAGGGTTTCTATTCCTGCACAAACATCATGACCAAGAAGCAAGTTGAGGAAGAAAGGGTTTATTTAGCTTCAGGACTGGAACTCAAGCAGGTCAGAAAGCAGGAGCTGATGCAGAGGCCATGGAGAGATGTTCCTTACTGGCTTGTTTTTCCCTGGCTTGCTCAGCCTGCTCTCTTATAGAACCCAGGACTTCCAGCCCAGGGATGGGACCACCCACAAGGGGCCCTATCCCCTTGATCACTAATTGAGAAAATGCTCCACAGCTGGATCTCATGGAGGCACTTCCCCAACTGAAGCTCCCTTCTCTGATAACTCCAGTCTGTGTCAAGTTGACACACAAAACTAGCCAGTACAATATCATATGCTATTAGAAGAATGGGAGCTAAATGACCAATGTAGATACATATGGATGACATCTAATGCAGAAAGAAAGTGGAGCCTCAGAGGCTCAATGATTCAATCAGGAATGCAAATGGGACAAGGAATATGGAAGAGTTTGACTGTTTCTCCTTCAGTTAATATAGTGATCATTGCCCTACCCTGAGACTAATCGTGTATAATACCCCTTTGTGTTCATGCAGAAGAGTTGAAAACCTCTGTCCAAACAGAAGCTTGTGCTTGGATATGTACCACAGCTTAATTATTTGTCACAAAGCTCAAATGTAAACAAAGTTTCCTATCTTTTGCAGGTGTATATGTGAACAAGCTGACATATCCACAAAATGCAATATTATTCACCACTGAAAGGAAATTATTTAAGCCATATGAAGATATGAAGGGACACTAAATATTAGTAAATGAATAGCAACCAACGATAATACTGTAAGTTTCAAACTGATTGGCACTGTGGAAATGTAGCACTTCAGAGATCCAAGAATGATCAACTCCTAAGAGTGAAAGGCTGGGTAGAGATGAAAAGATGGCACGTTCTAAAGTGTGTATTTAGGGCAAAGAGTCTATTAATGGATGTGCTGGCTAGTTGTATGTCAACTTGACACAAGCTAAATCAACTAGGAAGCAGGAATCTTAGTCGCCAAAAGTATCAGTAGGACTGTTCTCTGCACAAGCCTATGATGTATTTTCTTGATTGATGACTGATGTGGGAGGACCCAGCACACTGTAGGTTGGTCTACCCTGGGATGGTCCTCCTCTGTGCTATAAGACATCAGGGTGAGAAGCCAGGGAGAAGAGTTCAGCAATCTGCACTCTTCCATGGCCTCTGGCATTAGTTTCTATCCTCAGTTTCTTACCTAATTCCTGCCCTGAGTTTAAAGGACAATGAGTTATGAGCCTCAATAGGGTTAAACATACTGCTTCCTCTTCAAGTTGCTTACTCTTATGTGATTGTTTCACATCATTAGAAATGCTACATGAGCAACTGTGGAGCTATTTTACATATTTGTTAAACCCCAGGAAGACTACAAAAGCAAGGGCCAAGTTTTGTGTGTGTGTGTGTGTGTGTGTGTGTGTGTGTGTGTATGATGACTTCATCATTTTTTTGTCGGCTGTTCTGAATCCCATAGTTATTTAAACTATTTTTTTCCCTGATGGCTACACCTTCAGCAACCATATAATTCATGATGAGAAATTCATGTCCTGAAGAAGATATGACTAGCAAAGTTCTCCCTGAGCTTTTAGATTTATTTGTACTCTTGACCATCACCTGGACCCCTTGAATGATAATCATGAAACTCTCTTTGAAGAGAACATCTGTCTACCACCTGACCCAGCACTGGGAACATCCTCTGAGGCACTGGGAACATCCTCTGAAATGCCCAAAGGTTCTTCCTTGACATCTGGCGGTTATCTCCCTATCCATGTTTGGAGGCCAGAGGGTGACAGATGAGAGAACATTTGACAATAGAGCACCACCTCCTCTTTTTAGCATATGTGCATTATGCTGGCCATATAAAGACCATCACAGAGGAACAATAAGCCCTAGTCCCGATGTGTTTCTCCATACTACACAGCAGTGCTATAAACATTACACTGCTTAAAAATGCTTTGGAGAAAGTTATATTTGATACAGAACATAAACAGCAGTTTAATTTCTTATTTCTTACAGAAGTGGAGACCTTATGTATTGTGCCTTCCCAGGCTTTTCATCATTTGTTTTATAACACTCCACAACTAATATGGTTTAGAAATTCTGTATCTAGTGCACTCCAATAATTCAGAATTTCTCATAGGATATCTAGGTTTCCACATGGTTTATTGAAAAGTGAACACGAGTCTGTTTAACCATAGGTTCTTCTTTAGTATAAGTAAGAACACATTGTCTATACTTAAGTTTACATGTTTTACCCTGAGATTTTGCATTTTCCCTATATACAGAATAATTATTAAATCTTCTATCCAAAGAAACAAAGTGTTTTCTGTTCCTCAAACATTATTTCCAGTAAGTTATGATAATGTTAGGAAATATTTTAAGGAACAATTAACATAAAATCCATTAGCTCTTGCCCACTGTCTCCCAATGAGAAAATAGTGCATATAGTCAACAGTGTTCACAAATGCATGTATGGCTTTGTCGAGTCAGTGATTTCTATGTGCCTGGTTGACTTCTGGCTCCAACTCTTAACTCCTCTCAGTCTCTGTCAGTGACCCTTGGCCATCTCCAACTACTCAAGCTGCAAACAGACTGAAACCAATTTGTTTTCCTTATGTTTTTAAAGCCACTAGCCCGGTATGCTAATTAGAAATAAATCGCTTGACCCATAAAAGAAACGGCAGGAAACCTGAAATGAAGGCATTATCCAACACTTCATGCTCCTTAGTGATGCCGTTTTAAATATTTCAGACAGCCCATAAATAATTAAAACCTCACCACAGCAAATTATGTCCTATTATGCAAATAAATAGCCTCCTCCCTGGTTTCATTAAAGATTCCAAATGACAAGCTGAGTGGTTTAAACATAGCTAGGTATTGCAGTGAGGCGAGACATCTTTCAATATATTTTTTTTAATTGTTAGTGCCAAGTTTCATGTGGATTTTGACTCTAACACTTTAATTTGCATGAGCAAATAAACCTTTAATAAACCTTTTGTAAGTGGGGGGAATGCATCATTTAATTAAATTTGATTTGTTGTGAAACTATCCTGCCTCATGAATATTTAAGAAGCACAAACTCTATTTTACTGAAAAGACTACAATATGGAGCAAGGGACTGATTTTCAAGAAGTTAATCTGACAGTGCCTGAGAAATTAAAAGTAATTAATAAACGTCTCAAATTAACTTTTCAGAAATTGACAGGCTAGCCCACAAGTAAATATCAATGGTGTACTAATACACTCTTCTCTCCCGTACTGAGTTTTAGGCAGCATTTTATCCACTGACATAGATCACATCTTTCAGTATATGGATGTTTCAAAAATCCCTTGTCAGACTTTCTCAGTCTTTAACTTTAATGTCATTGAGGCTTCTGCTTTATGCTAAAGAAACACCAGGTTTCATATTGTCAGGTATGAAAACTGTAAAACATTACAGCAATGATTAAAAAGTGGATTTTAATTTTAAAATGCTTCCTCTGAAAGACCAAAATGGTATAGAATAAAGAAATGCATCTAAAAACATCCAGTGTTGATTCATAATATGATACTTCTGGGCTTTGTATTCTCATTGTTTTATTTGAATTATAAAATAAATATCAAAGGAAAGTTTAATTATTTTACCGGGAATTTAATTTTGAAAGACTGCCTTACTTTGTAATATCCAACCATATCTTTCTTTGGTTTATAAAAAATGTGATTCTTTCTTATTCTGAAGATAAGGAGTTTATAAAATATCTCCTAGGTAGTCCTTTGGATCAATTAATGAAGTTCATTTCTTTAAGGAAGATTCATTCATTATACATAGCATAAAATTAGTCTTTCATCAAACAAAAATTTATCAATATTTCCTTTAAAAGGTTTTAAATGTCCATATGATTATATTCTATTTTTAGTGTGCATATGAATTGTCACAAAGATATCTCCTGAAAAAAGCCAGCCAATTTGTAATTTAGTCAAATAATGTCCGAGAAAAATAATAACAAGAACTTCATTCATGTCTCAAAAGCAGTGTCCTAGAGATGAATCAAAATCACTTTGATATGGTATACTTATCTTTTATTGTGGCACGTCCACATCCTCCACACTTGCTCTTCTGACCTCTTTCTAGTCAGAAAAGGAGGACGTCATCATGGTTGAGTTCTCTATGCTCTTTTCTCTATCCTTCACTTACTTCCAAGATAAATCCTCATTTTGTTTTCTAGATAATCCCTCACCAAATAATTATCTTGACTTTATGATACCTTCAACTCTTCACCCTCTGCCCACTTTCTTTAAACCAAAATAATCTATCAGTCCATTACTCTTGCATAGACCACTGAGAGAAGACACCTCTCCACATCCAGTCACAAAATTTCATTCCATCACATATTCTGAATCCACTAACTTATTTTCTCCTAATTATTCTTCTGTAGTAGAGTCTCTGCCATTCAGTCATGTCCTCTGATTTCCCACTGTGATATAGTGTTCTTAAACTCCTTCTGTTCTTTTGAAAATTATTTCACAAAATACTGTGTTTTCTGCAAGAATTTTTCCAGAACACCATTCCTCTGTCTGTCTGTCTCTTTTCTTCTTCTTTTTCCCATGTGTCTTTGTTCTGATCCTGTGCAGTATTAGCCGTTTTAATTAAATTATAGATGGTATAAACTTTGTATTTTGTTCTAAATCTGCTATATTTACATGTAAATCCCACATTTATTGTTTTAATTTGTTCTTTGAGATCAAATTGTCCACTTGCTTGTAACAAATCTTCATCAAGGAACTTTGTCTCTCTCAGAAATATCTTTATTTCTCTCTCTCTCTCTCTCTCTCTCTCTCTCTCTCTCTCTATATATATATATATATATATATATATATATATATATATAGTATATATAACATTTAGTTTCATCTAAGTGTCTCAAATACTACTTAACCTATCAGGCCTTGTATAATAAAGAGAAAGAGTAGATGAATGGAAGGAATTAAAGCACATAAGAACACTCACCATCTGATCAGGCTTTCATGTCTCTAACAGATTTCTGACACCAAAATCCTTTCAAGTTATTGTTTGAATCAAATCTCACATTCATCTCACTCTTGAATGCACTAACAGTGCAGATTTCTTAGAGGGGCACATGGCGGTGCTATGCCTCTGTGTTTAGTCACTTGCTCTAGTGTATCTCACTTGTTGCTCAACTGCATTCCCAATTATCAGGTGGATTTTGTTCATACTGTTTTCCCCATGAAATATTCTGTGTCCCCAGATATCAAATTAATGGCTCCCTTTTCTGCTAGCATCTGTGCCTTCTCTTTTCCTTCAGCTATATTCTTAACAGATTGTAATAATTTGTTTACTCCAACAGAATCAGTTGTTTTCTATTTATCTTTAGATGCTCAGTACTCATGTGGCATCTGTCACAAACAACACAAATCCGTTGCTTGTCATTATTTTTATGAATTTATTTTTAATATGTGTATATATGTGTATTGTGATGGTATGCTTCTGGTTTATAGGGGCTTGTGGAGGCCAGAAGAGAATCTCCAAACTCCTACTTCTGGAATTCCAGAATATTATTAACTAAGTAATTTGGGGCCTGAGAGCCAAATTGAAGTGTCTATGGAAAAGACCCATACCTGTATCCCCAACAAATTTGTTAAATGACAGTAAAAAAAACGAGTCAATTATAACATTGGTAGGGATTATAGAGCAGAATTGTCAACTCCATAGAAAACAGACAACATAGAAAAATCTAGAAGTTTGTGACAGGGGTTCAAATCATGATACTTTCTTTGAACTTTTCAACATGTCTTATTTTTGTCCGGTATATTTTTATCTTTATTCTAAATAGAGAACACAATATGTACTTTATAAGAACCTAATTCAGGTATAACTCAAAGGGCCTGTATAACAGGTATAACTCAAACTCAAAAATAGCCTGGTATGAATTGTTACTAGAAAAAAATTGTGTTTGTTATTACTGTTTTATTATGCTTTGAGATTGTTTCTTTAAAATTATCCTTTCCTTATAGATAGAGACTGAAAATTGCAAAGATAAATATTATTTGATGTAAGTAAACTAAAATGTTAAGCATAATGTATTGTTGGGCAGTGGCACATGCTTTTAATCCCAGGAGTCTGGAGTCTGGAAGCATAGGTAGTTCAAGGCCAGCCTGGTCCAGAGTGAGTTCCAGGACAATAAGGGCTAGAATAGCTTATATTATGGGATTAACCTGAGAATGTGTGTATATGTGTGTGTATCTGTACACATGTGCATGTGTGTTGTGTATACACATGCTTGTGTTTATCTTTATCCTTATAATTTTGTCCTCTAAGTAGCTCAATATTGTAGACTTACATAATTAAAGATACATAAGCATAGAGTTCCATAGAGTACCTGATAAGGGGTTATCAGAAGACAATGACTGTAACATTTTTAGAAAAAAAATAGAGGTCACTAATCAGAAAGCCTTGAATCAAAAACTAAATGTTATGAAGTATTAATGTAGCTAACTGTTGGTATTAATGGAAGTCAGATGATATTCATTAATACTACTAAATCCATAGTGCTTATGTGTACCAGAAAGCAAAGAATGAAATTTTGTTTTGCTGAGAATTGCACAGTAAAAAGGTCATGCCTTTTCTCAGACACCATCTCCTGGGATGTGAATGACTGAAGTCCATGCAAAGTGTAGATACATTTAGCATGTGTTAGCTACTCTAATAGAGCTTAATTGTTTTTGACTATATTATTTGATATTGTTGCTTAGATAATTACACTTCTTATAATGCATTTTATTAGTTGTTTGATCTTGTAGTTCATGCCTTATTTTATTATGAAACACTGTAAAAATTTATATATTGGCATCACTTAAGTAAACATAGTTCTGTAGTCCTAGGTGTATGGAAATTACTTGAACAGTATTGCTACAGACATCATCTATCACAACTCACTGCACTTCAATAGAATTCAATTTGATTTTCTTCCCTTCTCCTCTTCCACTGGTGTGTGTGTGTGTGTGTGTGTGTGTGTGTGTGTTTGTGCTACACTTCAGAGGTCAATGTTCCGAATGTTTTCTGTCTTATTCCCTTGTACTTGAACTCCCTATTAAGCCTAGAGCTGGCCCATGTGGGAAGACTGGCTGCACATTTATCTTGAAGACCCTCCTTTTTTGCCATCCACTACTAGAATTGTATTGAGGCTTCCACATCTCCCTTGCATTTACAAGGTATCTAATCAACTCAGTCCTTTAGTACTTCTCTAACCAGTGATATAACAAGTGATGGCTCTCCTCACCTCCCTAATTTCCTGTATACTGAAATAATTCTTTGTATAATAGTCAGTCAAGAAAGTGGCTTTTCTGAATGGCCTTTCCTTCAGTATCTGCTCCACACTTTGTCTCTGTATTTGCTCTCCTTTCTAAGAAGGACCTAAGCACCCACACTTTGCTCTTCCTTTTTCTTGAGCTTCATGTGGTCTGTGAATTGTATCTTGAGTATTCCGAACTTCTGGGCTAATATCCACTTATAAGTAAGTGCATACCCTGCGACTTCTTTTGCGATTGGGTTACCTCACTCAGGATGACATTTTCTAGTTCTGTCCGTTTGTCTAAGAACTTCATGAATTATTGTTTTAAATACCTGAGTATCCACTGTGTAAATGTATCCATTTTTCTGTATCCATTCCTCTGTTGAGGGACATCTGGGTTCTTTCCAGCTTCTGGCTATTATAAATAAGGCTGCTATGAACATAGTGGAACATGGGTCCTTATTACATGTTGGCACATCTTTTGGTTGTATGCCCAGGAGTGGTATAGCTGGGTCCTCAGGTAATACTATGTCGAATTTTCTGATGAACCGCCAAACTAATTTCCAGAGTGATTTTACCAGCTTGCAATCTCACCAGCAATGGAGGAGAGTTCCTCTTTCTCCACATCCTTGCCAGCATTTCCTGTCACCTGAGTTTTTGATCTTAGCCTTTCTGACTGGTGTGAGGTGGAATCTCAGAGTTATTTTTTGATTTGTATTTCCCTGATAACTAGAGATGTTCAACATTTCTTTACATGCTTCTCAGCCATTTGGTATTTCTCTATATTAAAAAGAAAAAAGAAAAAAATGAATGCTCTTACAGGTAAAGTCACTCAAGATAAGGTTTCTGGGTCTTCATAATACCAAGCTGCTTACACTTATGATAGCTATATATTATGTAGTTTTATGTTTTTCTATGCTTTTATAGAAGCAAATAATAAACTATGACAATAATGTACTTTGCTAACACAGTAGTGAAAGGGGGAAAGAAGTCTATCTGGTAAAACTTACAAGATTTTCTAGTTTCCTCAGATATTTAGGAATCTTAGATTTTCAGGTCTTGCCTACCAATGTTCTCTATGATATCCTTTTATAATATCATTGTTGAATATTCATCTGTAATAATAATTACAACAACAACAATAATAATAAAATATAGTCAATCACCTTTGATATCATATATGCATATGTGTAAATGATATAGTATGTATATATATATGCACATATAAATAAATATGCGTGTGTGTTTGTGTGTGTATCATTTAATCTAAAAACAATCTTTTAGTAAAAGAGTATCTCAAGTTTCCAGCAAAAGACAGAAAATGCGGTATAACTGGAAGTTAGTGGAAATGCTCTTTAGTATATCCAAATCTCTGTGTCATATTCACTTGTACACACACACACACACACACACACAGAGAGAGAGAGAGAGAGAAAGAGAGAGAGACAGAAAGAAAGAGGGTCCAAAGTATTCAAACTGAGAAGAGCAAGGAGCAAAACTTCTATAGAATGCTTTACATTTTGAAAGATAGAATCCATTGACTCTGTTTCTGATGCAGTGTCAAATTTTGAAAATTGAATGAGATATTTTTTAGTTTATTTTACATATCTTAATAAAATGGATGGGACAATTTCTTTTCTTTTTGTATGGTTTTAAATGAAGCATTTTAAGTTTAAATGAGGATGGCTTTCATTCCGGGGGAATTTTAAACATACATTTCCTGTCTCTAATTGTACCTTTCATCTACCCATATTCTTAAGGCTGATATAAAATAATTCATATTAAACTTATACAGATTATTACTTCATTTAGTGACAAACATCTGAGAAATATGAACAGTGACTCTCATTGATATTTTGGCATTTAAAATTAGCACATTATTTTTCTATTTTGAATAGATATAATTACTGCTAAAAGTGTATTTTAAATGGAATATTTTAAACTATGACTAATTTTTATGTTTAGTTGAGTCCATTATTTTTAAGGTTTAGGGTTTTTTTGACATAAGAATATTGACTAATTTATATATGCTTAAGTACCTTTCATTTCTATATATTTATCTTATGGAAAAAATAGCAGCTCAAATTGGTCTACTAACTTCCTACTCTCTGATATATTATATGTTGGATTCTACTTTTTTTCTCTCATTCCTCTACATTTAATTTTCTACTCTCATTATTATTATATTTTACATTTTGGTTTCACAAACTGTTACATATTTTCACTTTTATGAATAGTGCTATATTACAAGTGTACAGCATCCTCTCTAGACTCAAAATAATGAGTTATAGTTGACTATTCACAGTCTCTTTACAGTTTCAATATACAGTTATAACAGTGTTTTGCTAAGGCATATATATTTCCAACTAATAATGCAGGACAACCATACCCAATATGTTTGCTGGTGTTTTGAAGAGAATGTTTGGGCAAAAGCATAGTATAAAATTCATGTTCTTCAAATTATTCCAGATCAAGTTGAAACTCACTTCTTTTTGTTATTTATCATAAAGTTTATTATGGATTATTATAGAGTCATAGGCTGTTATGTAAAATGATACAGACACATTTATTCTTCTCTTCTGTCCAGGTTTTCCCATGTTTATATGCTACAGAAATGTGATACAATGTCACTAAGCTGTAGAAAAATGATGATTTTTAGAAAAAAATCACAGGCTCATTATTTCTTTTAGAATTTCACTAATACTTTAACACAACTTGATATATGGAAATTCATGTTCTTTCCATTACAGAAATCAAGATCAAGCCATGACGTTCTCCAACCAGAGGCTCTAGAAGGGAATCCTCTGTCCATTGCAGCTTCTGACAGATTGATGTTGAGCTTAATGCAGTAAAGTTCACAGCTTTGCATCTGTTTTTATATTTCTTTCCCTTCCTACTCTCACAGGGACACGTGTGAGTTTGGGGTCCACCAACATGATATACTATGACCTCATTCCAACATATTTAATTGCTTCTGTCAAAAGACTATTACCAGGTAAGTTTTTCATACCTTTCAGGTAGTAAAGTGTTCATGTTGGTTTAGAGGATATTACTCCTCAGCCTTTTGTTGGATGAGCTTTATTGTCATGTTATTTCAAGCCCTACCTATTCTTAACTTAACGACCACTAGCATATTTTCTATTAAGTAATTTTGTCATAAAATCATCTTGTATATGTGTAATCATAAAGTACGTAACTTTAAGGATGGATTATTTTCACACTGAGTAGAATTTCCTATGAATTCATTGAGAGTGTTGGACATATCAATAATTAATTTCTGTTCTGTCTTAATCACCTGAATAGTAGATCACGTTGAGGTTAGATAACATTTGTGTACTGATTTCTGTTTTTTAACTCATCATTATTTCTGTGAGAATTTATGACATTGCTCAGAAATGTATTTAAAGGCTATTATCACATAGATGATAGAGAGATACAACTTATGAGAAATCCATGCTCATTTTCCTTATTTTCTTTATCCTTAGAGAATTTCAAAATTACTGTAAATACAAAACGGCTTTTATTTACATTCAAGAAAACATGCAGTTCTATATATTTTCAAGCCTGGATTTCTTCAAAAGAAGTGTATATTGTTCTTCCTCTTTGCTTAATGCATCCTATTCTCTGTGCATCTATTTTTCTTTGGGTGCACTTATCACACTCTGTTGATGTGGAATGATTAGTCATTGATTCCTTCATTTTACAAGATGTTAATAGTGTGGAACTATTTGGTGTGTTCATTATGCTTGACGCCACCATTATGACTGTAGGGTTTCCTTCACACTGTTAGATTCAACTATGTTTCATTGTCTTGTCCATCAAGAAACACACTTGTATATAATTCCCAAGAGAACAAAGCAGAAACCAATTCAAAAATGGTAATGGAAAATGTTGAGCTTGTATTAGGAAACATACCAAAGTCTCATTTACGTGGTTGAGAAAGGAGATACAAAGTTGCACAAGGTCCCAGAGTCTAATACCTATCACAATTACAGGACATAACAGTGCAGAACCCTGTTTAGTGTTTGCCTCCTGGGAATTCTGATTGTCCAGTATAGAAAACTCTTTCCATTTCCAATTATTTTCAAAAAGCTCATATTATCTTTCTTGCCCTCTGTGCTAGTTTTCTTTTCTCTTCATCTTATTCTCCGGACATAATTTTCTCAGATACTGACCTTTTAAAAATCACCTTTTGAAAACTATGTATGTCTTTAGACTTTCTATTGATATACCAAGAGAAGATGTATTAATAGTGAAATGAGAACACTGCAGGAGCCTTGTCAGTAAATTAAAGGATGCTCAGTCTGAAATACATATCATTAAGGTCACAGACTTTTTTCTCCCTTTTTTATTTTCTTCTGTCCTCTCCTCCTCCACTTGCAATACTAGGCACAACTGAACTATGGTTGATCTGGCCAGGATTCTTTCCAAGCCGTAGTCTCATCCTGAAGCCTTACTTCTTATAAATGAAATCAGTGACCATGGGAAACAGAGCATTGTAGTTTTCCATTTAAATATTTGGTTCTGATTCTTATCAACTTAAAAATGGTAAAATAATACAGGAAAAATGTTTACGACAAATTTGTTTACCTTTATGTAGTCTTAAGTCCTTTCATGTTAGTGTAGCTTTGGTATAAATATATCATTTCAGAAAAATGGGTAGGCTAATTTTCACCTATCCCTCCATTTCTCCACATCCACTCCCCAAGATTCACCCATGGTCTGAGACAGACCAACTGCTGAGATTCACTCTTAGGAATGGGAGTCTTGCTCCCATTCCTAGTGGATCATGCAGATATTCCCCTCTTACACCCTCCCCCAATTTAATGTTTTATAATACCCAACAAGCCCAGCAGGCGCTGTCTGGAAAACCCAGAGGCCACTCCAGCCAGGGAAGCAGCTAGTCTAACTGGAGATCTTTGCCTCTCCCCACCTCCAAAACCAATTCACCATTCATATGCCCAACTCTATAGCAAACTATCTGCTGAATCCCCCCTTTCCTCTCCTGCTCCCATCTTCATGGATCTCAGATCTTCCCCTCCAATTCCTCTCATCCAACTCATGCATAGCTTTCTCTCAGCCTTCAATACTCTTAGGAATTTCCCAGGAACTCAGGCTACTCCCACCAGGGAGGCAGATTGCCTAACTGCAGATCTTCACTTCTCCCTCACTCCTCAAAACCAATACTCCAGTCTCATCCCCCACAGACAACCTGATGAGGCCTCCCTCTACATTGCTTGAAAGCAGATCATGTAGATACATCCCTCCTAATTCTTCACCCCCTATTAGTGATGTCTGAAAACTGAGCAGACATTCCACTAAGAGCCCATAGGCAGAGAAACAGGCTAGGCTAACTACAAATCTGTACTTCCCTCATGCATTTCTCTACATGCAATCCCCCAGTATCATATCTAGCTTTGCAGCAGATCGCATGATGCACTCTCTTCTCATTCTGACCCTCTATTCCCAGGGTGGAGCACCCCGTTCCGGCTTCCTGTGGACTCCCTTATCTCCCTGCTCCTAGCACATCCCTATTTCTAAATGTCAGCTCCCCATACCTAGAAACGCATTTTACCTAGTAAACCTACTTGGCCCCCCTTATCAGAATTCAAGAAGCATTTTCTACCAGGAAACAAACAGGCCTAACTCTCCTTAGGACCAGAGTAAACCACAGAAATCAAAAACCAAAACACTCATCCAACAAAGATGAGGGTATATATTAGCATCTGCAATTCCAGATGTCTAAATACTGTCAGGAGCCATAATGGGACAAGCTAATAACCAGCAGGTGATCATCCTGAGATGACCTGTTTCAGATTCTTATACAATCTGCCACAGGTTCACCTAGTAAGATTTCCTAAAATTATATCAGTAATTATTAAGCTATTTTTATAGTGGGACTGCTATTAGGTTCTTTTCTGATAGTCAAAACTGCAGTGAGAACTCTGCCAGTCTCCCAAGTCCCACCAGTTAATTGCTTTTAGATAGTAAACAGACTTTCTCCTTACTCAGAGCACATTCAAAGAGGCTGTAAAACAATTAACCAAAGGTCATAAAAGTGAACTAATGATTTATTATAGGTGTTAGGACAGAAGCAAAATATTCACTGGGTTTATCTTGCCACAACTTCATTAATAACTTAGTTATGGTTTTAAACCTTCAGTGAGCCTGTGGAGCTGAGACAAGTGATAGATGTTTAGCCAGATAATTACTCCTAATGGATATGCATGTAAACATTCGCCATTGTAAACTTCTATTTCAATTTATGATTTGATTTGATTTTTTGTGTGAACTTGTGATGAACTTGGTAACATGTGATCATGTTTTCTGAAAGATGTATAAGTACTGAGGACAGAGATGAGAAGGAGAGAGATAATTTTTTGCCTTTCCAAACTTAGAGTAGAAATGTTTTCCCTTTCCCCACTTAGAAGAACTTTTGCCTTTCCCTGCTTAGGATCTTTCTGCTTTTCCCCTTAGGTAGCTTTCATAGGAAATTTTTTACAACTTAGAAATAAATGTTATAGTCATTTTCTAAGAGTCCCCTTTTTCTTCCTGAGACTTCTGATTAGCAGGCCGACAGTTAGAGCCCAGCACTTTCTGCTGAGATAGAACAAAGGCCACATTGCTTAATCCTCTGCTGTTAGGCTACAGGTGTTAATCACCTAAACCAGCAGCCTTTACCCTCAGAAAGAGCGAGCAAGGTTTTAGACCTTCGAGAAGCATTTCAGTACAGTTAGAGAACTAGAATATCCTGAGACCCTCAGATTTTAAGGCTTCACCAGAGTCCTACCCTGTGTCCCCTGCCACTACCCTCTTAGGGTCGGGAGGCTCCCAGCAAGATACCAACATCAAATACAATGAATAATGGAAAAACTTGTTTC
Source organism: Mastomys coucha (assembly GCF_008632895.1). Classification (NCBI taxonomy): domain Eukaryota; kingdom Metazoa; phylum Chordata; class Mammalia; order Rodentia; family Muridae; genus Mastomys; species Mastomys coucha. Next base: position 191,212,514 of record NW_022196905.1, read on the forward strand.
CAGTGCAGCCAAGCAACCTACCTCTGAATATTTCACAATAGCTGAACCACAAGACAAAGACATTAAAATAGCCTTTAGGAATATGGGAGAGGTCCTTAAAGAGGAAAGGAACAAATTCCTCAAAGAAATCCATGAAAACACAAACACTGAAAGTATATGAATGAAACAGATCTAGACCTGAAAATGGAAATACTATCAAGACAAGAATCCCAAACTGAAAGAAATCTGGAAATTAAACAAAAATAGGAATTTGAACAGGAACTTCAAAGGCAAACTTCACCAACAGGATGTCAAAGATGGAAGAAAGAATCTCAGGCATTAATGACATGATAGAAGAAATGAACACTTTATTCAAAGAAAATGTTAAATCCAAAACATTCCTGGCAGAAAATATCCAGGAAATTTATGACACTAGGAAAAGATCTAATCCAAGAATAATAGTGTTGGGACATGGTCAATAGAATGACCCATGGTGTTTTGGGGAGCTGTGAGGGAGGTTTCAGGAAAAAACAATATAGGGACTTTTACCTCAGGGATATTTTGTTCCCTAGATTGTTCTTAGATGTGATTTTTGTGCCTTCTTTGGCCAAATATTTATATTCAGTCTATAAGATATGTTGATTCTTGTTGGATGTCAGAACATAGCTATAGAATTCAATCTGGTCAGAGTTCCCTGAATCTAAATTCGGCCCTATGCCTTGCTTTTCTGTTTCCCCAGATATAATTTACAGTATGGGCCAGGCAATTGTGTTTAAATTGTTCTGTCCTGAGAAAGTTCTGGGAAAGGGCTACTCTGTCAATATTTAGTAAATGCTTACTGGCATTTATTTATTTACATGCTTGTCAATCATGTATTTCTGACCATGTTTTTCTGAACTGAAACAACCTTGCTTGGGCCATTGCTTTTTGTGTCATATCCTATATAAAAAGACACTGAAACTGAAATAAGGTTGTCTACAGAAATAGACTGAAATCCGTAACACTTTTTTAGGTCTTCAAATCCCAGGTCCAGCAGAAAGATCTCCATCGGTCAAGGAAAATAAACAAATAAGAACAGAGGGAAGAGAAGAAACCCAGGGCAAACTCACAGAAAATATTTTCAACTAAATCATAGAAAATTTTCTTAACCCAGAGCAGTAGATAAAATAGAGACATGTAGAACACCAAATAGATTGTTCAAGAAAAGAAATAATCCTTGGAGTATAATAAACATACAAAACAACAACAGCAAAAATAATATCAAAGGCCAGAAAAAAAATTACTATTTACCATATAAAGGCAGAGAAACCCTGTCTCCAAAAATTACAACAACAACAACAAATGTCTCTTTCATGTGTTTGAATACTTGGCTCATGGGGAGTGGCAATATTAGGAAGTGTGGCCTTGTTGGAATAGCTGTGGCCTATATAGAGGAAGTATATCACTGTGGGCTGGGCTTGGGGTCTCCTCCTATTCTCAGGCTCCACCCAGTGCAGATGATAGTCTATTCCTTGCTGGCCTTCAGATCAAGATGTAAAACTCTTGGATCCTCCAGCACCATGTCTGCCTTCGTGCTGCCATGATTCCTACCATGGTGATAATGGACTTAACCTCTGATACCGTAAGCCGCCCCCAATTGAATGTTTGCCTTTATAAGGAAAAAAAAAAAAACTCTTGTGGACTTATATCTTTCAGTACTCAAAAATAAAAATTGTCAAGTTCTCAAATAGTTTTATTGAAACATTTTGTACATGGCTATGCAATATATGTATATACTAGGAGTCACATATCTAATAAAAACATATGCAGATTTTCATTTAAAACACAAATGTTACATGCACATGGTTCTACCTTTTCCTTTGTACACTCCATTTTACAATACATTTTGGGAATGTTTCCAGGTCAGAAGAGAGACATACAAACAAAAAGCAACAAGACGCACAGTCGAGCTCTCCGACATATTGCTACATTTATTTAGCTATGTTACACTATACTATACACAATATGGGTAGTCTCCTTTTCTTAGATATTTCTATAAATTTAAATCACTTTTCTAAAATAATCCTCTTTACATTAGTTTTGTAACTGGTATAAGACTTTCCTTGACTCAATTCTCTTTATAAATTTTTGGCTTCCTTATTAATTTTAAAATTGTATCCAGTACAAAAGACTTTTCAGATTTCCAGAATATAGGGAAATAGAGGCCTTGCAAACTTGCACTAAAATTTGGCCTGGGGTGAAAAACAGTACTTCGGTTGGGAATATCTTGGTCTGATGTTTTTTTAAGGGATGGGGAAAGGAAAGACATCCACTAAGAAAACTGAATAATGGGCAGAGCATGCACTGGAAAAGATCTTCCTTACAATTTAATTCTCCTGAGCAAGGCAGGGGACAAAGCATGAGTGAGAAGAAATAGTTTCAACATAGGTTCTGTCTGTCTTGTGGACCAAAGGAAAAGGTGGGCTACAAATAATACTTCAGGTATATTGAAAGGAACGTTTGTTTTCTATATTGTGTCATTAATATGACAAGTAAAAAGCTTAACATATTTTATAATCATGTGATATATTATACCATTATAACTTTACCTCTTGTTAAACATAAAACTTATTGTTTTATGGATTGATTTTATAGGTAATTTATATAACTCAAGTATTATGTTAAAAGTATGTCAAGATAATTGTTAAGTATATGTTCTACATCAAGTTGGCTTTAGTGATTGAAATATTTTAGTACCACAAATCAGCTTGTCATTAGCAAGTGGGAAAATTTATTTTCGAATATACCAATGAGATAAAGTCAAGTCCCGAAATTTTGCCCTCTTTGAAATGCAAGTAAAAGTAACTACAATTACTAGTTTGTGTTCCCATAAATGCTCACTAATATTTTCTAAAGAATGTTTTTTTGTTTGTTTGTTTGTTTTTGATATCTTCATTTTCTGGATGTGGCATGGAAATCATTAGAGATTTATTTCTCACATCCATTCAACCAGCTCTTCATGCGTCTTGCAGTGTATGGGTCCCCTGCACTACTTTGTTTTGTCAGTGTTGGGGAAAGTGCCTCGGCTTTGATTGAGTTCTTTACCAGGCAAAGCCTTGTTGTTATTGTACTCTTCACTTGGCTTCCAGCTGCTCTCACCACAGACTGAGGCTAGTGCACAGCCAGGGGCCTGAGATCCCTGCTAGGAGGAGATCAAACCTCCACTACAGGAATTCTTCAAGGCAGGTCAAACTAGGTTCTGCAACCCAGGCTATATCCCGTAACAATGTTATTACTCATTTAGATTTCTTTTTCTGTCCCTTGACTTCATCTCCGAAAACTGACTTCTAAGTAGTTTTACTCAGTGAATCTCCAAATGGTGAAGCAGGCTGCTTTTCAAAAGGCATCCAGGGAAACGACTTTATGTGACAAGAACATTGTGCACAGTTTAGTGTTGTAAAATAGAATGGAATTCTTATGGCAGCAAGAGTAAACTAAGATAAAAATCACAATATGAACTAATTTATCAGCATGGAATATCACGAAGAAAGTAATTTTAATACAATAGTCGAAGTCACAGTTTGCTAAAGAACATTTTTCGGTTATTTGAGTGGCCATGTTGATTTTATTTAAGTCTTCTATTTTTGCCTTCTATTGTTGATTAATACTTCTAGCCCTGCTGCCTGCACATCATTTGCCTGGTTCTGGGGCAGAACTTCAGGGAAGAGCTTCCACATATAGCTCAAGCTCATAAGTGACCAATCACTCAGGAGATTCATGATGTCAGTTTAATAAGATATTTATGACCTAGAATTTTTTTTTAACTCATGTACAATCAGTAAGAACATAAAATCATGGTAAGAACTTATATAGGGTTTATTTATATCACTTGAAAGAAAAGCTGGTTGTCTTATTCCATGTTATATGTGTTTCTAATTGCATTACATTTCTTCTTCTCTTTCCTCTGGGCTACCACATTACTATAAGCATCCTGTTGCTTGCAGAGGAAAGAAGGAAGCTAACATTCTGAAATTTTATGTCATCATTTTCTTTTCTTTTTAATATTTTGAGATTTTCATTTATTGGTTAGAGTTATGTATCTGTTTGTTTGCTTGCTTGCTGGCTTGCTTGCTTTTAATTTCTGAGAGTTTTAGTGAGACTACATGGGTTGGTGTTCATCATGTATTTACAGAAGCTTGAAGAGGCCAGAAGAGGAGATACCTCTGGAATTCTAATCCGGCTAAGTCATCCTGTGGACGCTGCGAATGCCCTGTTTCCTCAGAAATATCAAAAGATACTGCAGTAAAATTTTAATGTTATTTCAAACCTCAAAATCATGTCTATAACAGGAGACACAATTATCCTAACCAAAAGTTTTAGGAAAATAAAACTGAGTTTCCATTGAAAAAGTGATTTGCTCAAACATAATCTCAAAATAAGTCAAAGGAAATTAACTTGCATGGCATATGTGCTTCTTGAAAATGTTTCACCAACACTCTCAAATATTCAAGGTGTATCTGGCTTATTATGATTGTGACTAATTTATGTTTCTTACATCTTTATAAAAAGCTGTAAATTCACATAGGTATATAATTTAATATCTAGAGATTATAAAGTTTATAATTATAAAATCAAATAAGTGTTTGAACATGGCAAATGTATTTAATACCAAACATGTCAAATACAATATATAATTAATAATCATATTTATGCTATAACATATTCTTTTGTAAAGACTTGTTGAGCTAAAAACTGATGTTTTACTTAAGTTTATTCTAACATGTTTGCATATCAATTTGACTTAAAATTAGTGACACAGAACTCTGTAAGAAGTTAAAAGATTAGATTCTTTTATTCTTTGTGTGATGTATAAGTCGGTCTTCCATAAAATATTCAATATTGCCCTAAGCAAATCAACTATTTTATAAATGACAATTACATTTATTTGAGTGCAATATTTAAGCTGTTTATTATTACTTAATAAATTAATTAATGTGATTTAATTATTAAATATGGTATTTAAATCTGTACAGTTTCCATTAGCAGGTAAATTGTGAAATTAAAAGAAATAGTCAATTCCACTGAATTCTAAGTTTTTAAATATGTGTAGATAAATCAAGTATCTTTATCATTCTTCAAAGCAAGAGGAGAGTTTGTTTGAAAAAAGAAAGGTACATGTGATTTTGGAAGGTCATAAGAAAGTTAATGTGGGAGAGTATATATGATCATGATACACTACATTCATATATGAAGTTTTCTTATTAAAATAATGTAAGTTCTTTTTTCCTCTGAAATTTCCATACATATATGCAATGTATCTTGATCATATTCATCCCATTCTCTTCCATTCCCATTCCTCTAGGGATCATCCTTACTATCTCTTTCACCACTTTATGTTCTCTTCTAAAATCTGTCACTATTATTACTACCATTATTATTATTAATTTATTAATTTATTTACTTTGAGCACATTGAGTTTGATTAATGCTGCTCATAGTATATAGGGAGGGATAATCCACTAAGGCATGTACAACTAACTCACTAGTGGCGCAAGCATGATGGGAAGAGATTTTGTTTCATCTAGCAATCATATGGGTCTGCCAGAATCACCTCATCTACAGGTAAGGTCTTGACATCTGTTTTCCATTCCACTGGAAGCTTTAATGGGCTTAATCTTGTGCAGGTAACCACAGCTGGGTTTATTTCATATGCACAAACAACCATGACCTGACCAGAAGACAGCACCTGATAGCACTCCACCTCATCTCCTGGCTCTTACATTCTTTACACCCCCTTTTCCAAAAATATTCACTGAGCCTTAAAAAGGGGTGCAGAATGACAGAGCTGTCCCTCTAAGGCTGAGTACTCTTAGTCACCTACTTTCATCACGTTGATCCCTTAGGAGTTTCTCCATTCGAAACAATCTCTGTCAAAATACACTTTTGCTGGTCTGCATAACCAGGCACTATCAACAAGCATCCAAGAGGCTCTGGCCCAGTTGGAGGGGGCAAACAATTGTAGCTCTCTGAGGGGAACCCTGAGCAAGGAGGGGTGCCACGCCTCTTCTGTGGCTACTAGAGTCAGTGGCAGGGATCATCGAGATGCAGCTTGCAGCTCTGGGCCAGGGTTAGGGCCACCGAACAGGAAGTAGCTCAAGCTCCCAGCTGCTTAGTCCAGATTGAGGTCCAGCAAAGAAAGCTACAGGAGAGAATAAGCTTTCCTAGAGTGTTACAGATTGATAAGACAGGTCCTCTCAGGGTCTTTGGTGACATAACTCGTGCATACTATTATTGCTTGTGGATAGGACCTTATAGACATTTTGGGGTGATCTAAATGTTAGAGATGCCTCATCTGCATGTGGAAGGACTTCAGGTGTTGTCCCTATGTGACTGATTGTCACGGTCTTCTCAGTGATGTGTCATGGTCACCTGTTCCAGGATGGGAACCTGGCTGGGAGTAAATTTAAATTCCTACCTTTCTCTGAGAATTGTCGGGGTTCCTGAATCTGCTCGATCTTACAAGCTTTTCTGGACGGTGCTATGGTCCACTGCCCCACACAGTTTAGTAATTATGGTATGAAAAGAGAATTTGTGAGGGATGGATACAGAAATTGTGGTACATGTATACAATGAAGTACTACTCAACTATTAAAAACAATGAATTTATGAAATTCTTAGGGAAATGTATGGATCTGGAGAATATCATCCTGAGTGAGGTAACCCAATCACAAAAGAACAAACATGGTATGCACTTCCTGATAAGTGGTTATTAACCCAGAAGTTCGGAATACAGGAAGAACAACCCACAAACCACAAGAAACTCAAGAAAAAGGAAGACCAAAATGTGGACATTTCATTTCTTCTTAAAAGGAGGAACAAAATACCCATGGAAGGAGTTGCAGAGACTAACTATGGAGCAGAGACTGAAGGAAGGACAAACCAGCCTGATATAGCTATCTCCTGAGAGGCTCTGACAGTACCTGACTAATACAGATGTAGAGGCTCACAGCCATCCATTGAACTGAGTACAGGGTCCCCATTGAAGGAGTTAGAGAAAGGACCAATAGAGCTGAAGGGTTTGCAGGCCCTTAGGATGAAAAACAATATGAACTAAGTAGTACCCTCAGGGCTCCTAGGGACTCAACCACCAACCAAGGACTATACATGGTAGGACTAATTGTACTGGTATCAATATACATTGATGTGTATAGTAGAGGATTGCAAAATCAATCGTCAAGAGGAGGAGAGGTCCTTGGTCCTGTGAAGGTTCTGTGCCCCAGTGTAGGGGAATGCCAGGGCCAATAAGTGGGCGAGGGTGGAATGGCAAGCATAGGGAGGGGGGAGCCAACAGGGGTTTGTTCTTGTTGTTTTTGTTTGTTTGTTTGTTTGTTCCTGGGAGGGGAAACTGGAAAAAGAAAAATCATACGACATGTAAATAAAGAAAATATCTAAATAAAAAAAAAAAGAAAAGAAAAGAGAATTTGTAAAATAGTTTCCAAAGGTACACCAAAAATTCAAGGTATATTAGAAGAACTGCTTTTCCACTGGACACAGGCAATGTGTAGGATGTACATGCCCTGTAAATCTCAGAGGATTAAAAAGGATTTTGAAGTTGTGTATGATGGCTCACATCCTCAGGCAAAGCAAGATGGGCATGAGAGAGAAGCATGAGCTGAAAAAGCAAAAGGAAAACAGATAAACCAACAAAAATCTCTCTGACAACTCTTTATAGGTGTTAGACTTCTTATCTTCTGTTTGTATTACTAAAAGAATTGTGTAGGAAATGTCAAAACAAATGTAACTTTAACTAAAACAGAATACATTTACTAGCAATACTTAATTCAAGGTATTTTATTTGATTTTGTTTTAATATTTAATCAGTATTTATTCATTATCTTTGTGTATGTATGTGTGTTGATGAACATGCATGTAGACTGCTACAGTGCATATTTGAAGGTCACATTAAAAGCCTTAGATAAAGCTTAGTTACTGCTATCCTGTTTAGCCAGTTATTGAAAATATCCTGAATTAATTTTCAAGTAAAACCTCAGTTTTTTGTACATACGATTGTCTGTTAATAGCTCATTAAAAAACTCATTATTAAAAATAGATATCTTTTATACAAGAGACAATGTTTATTTTTAAGGATATGGAGTTATGTGTATTTATATATAGATATGTAATTTTAGTAGAATGGCAATAATCATTTCGAATAAATTTATTCAAGTACATTTGGCTTTTAAACAATTTAATCAGTTCTATTACTAAAGCTTAAAATGAAAGTCTAGCTTGGAACAGCATGTGTAATGTTTTGATTTGAATGTTACATTTTAAAAACAATTACAAGGAAAGTACTAAAAATGAGAAGCATGCAAGATTTTTTTTAAAAAAAAATAGGTGAGTGTGATAGAAACATAAACATTGTAATGGTACACTTTGAGCTGTGGTCTGAGACCCCTCAACCAATATGACTTGAATAAATGTGAAATTAAGATTTTCCTCACACCTTGGGCAGTCTCATTTGACATATTATAAATGGGAAGGCCAGATGGTGTTTGGGCAAACAATCAGCTTCGATTGCAAACCTGCCCTCTGTAACACACACATACAACACAAGACTGCTGAGCTACAAACTCCACTTGAATAATGATTGGAGAAGAAACTAGAATAAACCTTGCCTCCATTACTGAGCTGACTGCATTATTTAATATAAATTATAATATGTAAAATATGTGAGCTGTTTCAAATAATCACTAACATTTTATTAAAAGGATTACTGTCTGTCAATGTATGCAATAATATCTCATCTCAACATCTCTGAATGCCAGACATAACAATAGATCTCATTTTGTGTTGCATTTTATATTTAACAATATAAATTGCAATTTTACATACAGCCGTATGACTTTTGTTAGTAATTTAGCTAATGGTCCACAAATTAGTGATTCTGTATATTATAGAAACTGTATATAACTCAGTATTGTGGCACTGTGACAAAGGACACGGGTCAGACACTGGTCCCAGATCATGAGTACAAATCCTGCTTCTATGCATCAATCACTTTATTCTGATCATATTTATTTTACTCTTAAGTGGCTTTGTATATTCATCTGTAAAATGGGCCCTAAAATAACAATTGAATCTAGTCTCTACTATATTAAAGCAATCAAAGAGACTCCACAGACAGCGGTTTGTTTTCCATTGCTAAATATCATTATACCTTCCTCCAGAACTTCCCTTACTGGACAAGCAGGGATAAATGGATATTTGAAAAATGATACTTAGCAATACATAATTGATTTTACATAAGATGAGGGTAGGCAAGGAACACTCTCTTAGAGCAAAGGGGAGGGGGAGGAGGCTTGTGGAGGAGAGACCAGGAAGGGGGATAACTTTTGAAATGTAAACAAATGAAATGATTAGTAAATTAATAAATTATAAAAATAAACTATGAGTCATAGTGACAGTTAATAAATGTGTATATATGCATATACACACATATACATTCTGAATGAAATTTAGGAAAATATGCCATTGATTAGCTTCTCATGATTTGGATAATAGCCTTCAAAATGTTTTATTTCATTCAATTATTTATTATTTTCCTTCACCTGTGAGTACTGAGTTGTTCTCCTTAAAAAAGCTAAAGTAATTAACTATTGACTAAATAACAAATAAAGTGGTGAGAATAACTGATAAAACCTGAAATCTCTTTCATTATGTACAAAAGCATGTGTTAAACAAATAGCACATATGAAACCTCTGGATTAGATCCTGTATTTATACTGTGCATCACTTTTATAATTAAATCTAATGCAGAAATATACAACTTTCTTGCTTCAGGTATTGTATGGTAGTTTTGATATATATGTATGCATATGTATATATTTACATATACATTCATATATATCATAGACATATATATCATATATACACCCATATATGTCTACATATATATGCATATATACATAATCTTATGTATTATCATCATTGTATTGATATAAAGACTACTCCACATTAATATTTCTATCTTTCGGTCACAGAGTATTACCCAGCATGAATTATTTAGAGTCATAGTATAGTTTTATTGACTGAATGTACAAATCAAACAATTAATCCACAAACCATACATTTAAATAAATTAATTAATGATGTTTATTTCATTTTATTTAGAACCCGAATAGACATCTGGGTTTGTTTTCAATTAAAATGATACCTAATTCTCTCCCTTCTCTGAATTATTATGTTTTAAATTGGCTACAGATCTCTCTCCTTATCTATTAACAATAAAATTCTTATATACTGCTTTAAATTTAGTCACTAAGCAGACCTTAGCTTTAGTGGCTGAAATTAGGGACATTCTGGGTAGAATGACTGTACATTCTTCCTTATCTTTGAGACCCAGGTAATTTTTTTCCCTACCTGAAACTAGAGATGTCAATTCAGGTTTTCTATGTGATGCATTTGCATGATGTTGTCAGATTCCTTGGTTTATGCCCTACATTGCCTTGCCTGAGCACCATGGTCTCCGTTGTGGCAATCAGGTGTATTTCAGTGGCTGTGTCTCCACTGCAGGATTCTGTGATGCCTCAGACACAGAATTGCTCGACTGTTTAAATAAAGGCTAAATCTTCTAAAATCGTGAGTCTATATAAATCTACATCCTCTCAGGCATTATGAGACGCTGTTTAATCCAGGAAAAAAATTTAACACAGAAAATTGGTGCAAAGAAGTGGAGTTATGGCTATAGCATCATGGCCATGCGGTTCAGAAGCCTTTTGGGGGTATCTGGCAAAGTTAAGAGCAGATGGTTAGATATATCCTAGAATTCTATAAAGAGGGGGATCTAGAAGGTCAAAGTACCAACAAGAAATTAAGCGCACTAAATATGACCTCTTAAGACATGTTATATGAGAATGAGCACTCTTTCGGGAATTGGATTAGATGCCATTTTATTACATTGTGAATTCTGTTCACTGTCTGAAATTTTACAGGAGGCTAAAATACAAGAAAAGAACTTCTAGGTAAATGTGGTTTTGGGTGTGGTGAGGGCATTTGTTGCTCAGGGTACATAGCCAAATTGCAAACAAAAGCCAAAGGTTAAAGAAAGAAGGGGACGTTTGGAATTTGAACTAAAACAAATTTTGAAGTACTTTAAAGTTGATGCCATTCAGACCTAATTCCCACGATGGAAATACATTCAGGACATAAAACTCAGCCCAAAGACAGCATCACCTGCCAAAAGGAAGACTTGGTGTGGTCTGTCAGAATCTATAGTTCTGGGAAAGTCTTTAAATATACTAACCTTGGGTTTTTTTGTTTTTGTTTTTGTTTTTGTTTTTGTTTTTGCTTCCGTACTTCTGCAGCTGGTTAACTGGTTTTTGTTTGTTTGTGTGTGTGTGTGTGTCTTTGTTGTTGTTGTTGTTGTTGTTGTTGTTGTTGTTTTTGGTTTGGTTTGGTTTGGGTTTTGGTTTAAAAGCTCATCCTGAGAATTGCTTGGAACTGGAAAAGAAACTGAACACTCAGTATAGTTGTCAGCTAGTCAATAAAGATTTTCTATTATCTTAAATCCATGCCGAAACAGTCTTCTCTAGTGGACAAAACATTTTGCCCAGATATAGTGCAAAGAATGCTTTTGGAGTTTCTCAACTGGCCTAATCTTGCCTATTAGAGATCCCTGGGCATCAGGAGTTTTAACTCATTTGAAAGACTGTGGGATATCCATTTAGCACAAGACCTCCGGAAGGAGTACTTCCTGCTGTTCAGCTGCCCATGCATGCATAGGCATGCAAATGTCAGTGTAGCCTTTCCTAGTCCAGGGGCCCTGACTGCTGGCAAAATTCAGGGCAGAACATTGTCTCATGCAAAAAATGCTGGATTTGTAAACATAGATGAAGTAGGTGATCTTAGTGGTTGTTTTTGTTGTTAATGTTGGCGATGGTGGTGGTTTGACTGGTTGATTGTAAAGCACACTTTATAAACACAGTGTCACTGAAGGTCAGAATTAGAAAAAACCTGAAAATTTTGATTATATTAAAAAATTAAGGGAACAGTCATTGGAAACGTTGAAGTAAATTCAGAAGCACAGCTCATGGAGAGTTCTCAGTATGAGATCCATTTACCTCCACTGGACTCCGTCCATGAACCAAGGACAAAATAACTCTTGTGAAGGACAAAATGGAAATCTGTTTGTCCTTGATGTCCTCTTTCACATGTAACAACCAGGAATATGCTCCTGTTTCCAGTTTTCATGCTAAGTACTTCCTCTTTGGCTACAAAATTTCTAATGTCCTCATCAAAAATGGAAGTTTTAACGAAAATTAAGATAAGCTGTAGGCAGTCATTCAGGAGTAGGGAATAATTGTAATGTCAATTAATACTTCATAACATCATTACAAGAAAAATGGCTTAAAGCCAGTTTTAATGACCCATGCATTATCAAAATATGAAAATATAGGACCATCAGCCCATGATAGATGCAATCAGTTGGGATGATTTCTGATCTCACATTTACTTCTCAACACTCATTCTATTGTTTGAATTTTGATCCCTAGTAACTATCTAGAAGAAAACTGCTAGGAAAAACTGTGCCTGCAAACACACACTAGGATTGTAGATGTGGAAGAGGTTGGTATATTGTAGATCAGAAGTTAATTTTTTTTTTTTATCTCAGGTTAGCTTTATTGCACTGAATGGTCATTCATTGTCAAGAGCTGTGTCAGACTTAATATCTTGTGGCTAATAGATAAAAATGTCTTGGAATCTATCAACTTAGCAAACCACTATTTTCTACCAATGCAGCTCAGAATGTCATTAGAAAGCACGCGAATCCTGTAGAAATGTATCCACATATTATGAATACCTTTCTGGTGATTCTGCCAATGTACTTATAGTATCTTTATGTATGGTTTTCTTTGTTTTGTTACTATTGGAAATTTCTTCAGACTCTTTCCATGATGGAATATGGAATTTGGAACTATCTACATCTGGGTTCCTGCATCATGGACATTCAAATTTGATCCAGAATTCTGTTATTCCTTTCAGGGTGAGAACCATGTTTCATGCATAACATAACCACTTATATTTATCTGTGCTGGTGATTTTCTCAGTGTACATAGGATACCTTGCTAGCCTGAGCTGTTAAATCATTGCCTGAAGTTGGCAAGTCTTATATTTTGCTTAATGAGAGCTCAATTCTCAGAGTAGCAATTACATTTTACAGCGTATTTCACAGCACTCCAGACAACTAAGTTTGACTTTCTCCTTAAATACCTTTCTAGCCTCTTGTTTTTATTTTTAATGAGCATGTGTAAAATATGATCTTACAGCCCTATAGTTTTATGTTTCTTAACCTCTAGTGACTAATAATGATATTTCAGTGATTAACTAGAAACACTGTACTGCCAACTCATAAACACCTTCACAGTTTTAAGAAAATAGACTACTGTTGCATACACAAATTTGTATACTATTTTCTAGGGGAAAAAAACACCACATATTGAAAATATTTTCAATGGTATACAAGAGCTTTTTTTTTTTTAAAGAACTTTTATTTGTATCATTTTACAGTGCTAAATACTTTGGGGAAAATATAACTTTTTTCTTTTATTGTTTACTTACATGTTTATGGGTATTTGCTCTTATACTCTTCATTTATTTTTTTCCTTCTCTTTTATATTTTAGATATATTTCCATAATCTTACAAATCAAAGAAAATGGAAATCTGCTCTTAAAAATCAGTCACTTACATTAAAGTAAATCATATATCCTTTAACATATCTATCTACCTATCTATCATCTATCTATTAGATACAACAAAAATGTGAATAATTGTGCCTCTCATGAACTAAAATTAAAAATAGATCAGGTCTGGTAAAAACCTCTAATTGTCTTTCTTAACCCTAATCCTGAATTTGAAAATATTAGAAATCTATGGCAATAAAATTTGTCATTTAATGAAAGATACCCATTCTTCCAGTTGTATGAGAAATTTTTTTGTAAACTAATTTTACCCTTACCATTGGATTGTCCTCCTGCCAACAGATTCATCTGTTTTAAAATGTATGTATATACACACATAGATGTTTGAGGATAATTTATATAAATAAAAAGCATAATATATAAAAATGTAAAATTTTACTTGAGTTCACATTCTCATCTATCTTATTAATTATGCAGAGGCTACTGAGTAACTTCTGTACTTAACAAGTTCTCAAATCATAATTTAGAAAGTATTTCATTTAATAACAAATTGTAGGGTAGTTGAATATTTTCTTGAGTGTTACAGGACTCTTGGTCAAATCTCATTTTTTCCTAGGAGAGAGATAGAAAACTTTTTCAACTCTTTCAAGTTTCCAGACATTCTTGGTGATAGTTCTTAAGGTGGATATTTAGTTTAATCACTCCTTGTAAAACTTTTACATTTAAGTATTATTTCATACACGATGGCTTTAAGCAATATTTGTCAAAATGCTAATTGTCAATTCTTTTATTATGTCCAGCCATTCTTGTTACTGTTTTATTGTTGTTGTTTAAGCAAAAAACAGTTGTTCATGTTGTAGAAAGACTTCTTTTAGAACTTCCTAATTGGTAATGAATGTTTAAATATTCTATCTTAGTAAACCTAGTATACACTGGCAGTACATGAAAAAAGGGAATAAAATTACATAAATTAATTTACATATTTTCCACTTTGAAATAAATTATATCTCATAAATTAATAGACTGCCCTATTGTATAGTTTGTTTGATATTATTTCCTGGAATTGCTTCTTTAAGACTACTGGTTTGAGAATGTTTAACAAGTCTACTGTGAGATATTTCCCGGCTCATCTGAATGTATTTTGATTTCTAGCAATTGTAGTTACAGTTGCCAAAATAGATTATTGAAGTGCATAAACAGATGGTATATAGAAACAATGTGTGTCACATTGCTTCTAATTAGGAGCAATAGATAATAAAAATAAATAGTACATTTAAACCCTATCCAAAGTATGTAGATACATTCTAACAAACACACACACACACACACACACACACACACACACACACTCTCACAATTGGATAGGATATACTAGTGTATATTTAAATCCTTGAGTTGTAGGTATCTTTATTATCACATAAAGACTAGACTCAACTTATCCTCAGATTCAATATTATATTCATGGAAAGACGAATGACACCATGAAGTCAGTAATGAATGATATGAAGAAGCTTCTCAGAAGCAAGAGGAATGGCAAGTTAGTCCGAAGTGCAAGAGAGAAATGTAGGGATGGGGTTGCATGGGTATTCATTATTCTGAAGTGACTAAAGAGGCTAAATTGGAGCAGATGTTTCAGCAATTAAGCCAGCATCTTCCTGCCTTGAAATTTAAGCCATCACCAAGGAATATGGAATATTACAATCATGAGAATACATTAAAAAGGGAGGGTTGGAGCCAAAAAAATCATAAGGGTAAGATATTTAAAAATTGCTATCCAGTGGCTAATCAGACATAACATATAAATCTATCCAAATTATTAAAACTAATTTAAAAATTCTGAGAAATGAAATATCTCTCTTGAGAAGACATGCTTTCTTCTAATAATGACAAAAAGTTGATGTAATACAGTAACATACTGAGGTAGTCACACATGTGAGAATAAGCTGTAGTGTAGTATTCTACAAAGATCTGTCTTACAATTGTTACATACTTAAGATTGTTATATTGTATACCAAGATTGCAGGCCATGCTAATTGTGAAAGTCATATCATCATCAACAACAGCAACAAAAACAATAACAACACCACCAACAAAAACTTTTTTAACTTTCAGGAGTACGGAATGAGACCATCTTTAAAATCTCTATTTTTCTTTTGAAAGAAAGAAAGGCATTGAAAATAATAGCTTGACCATGAAAACTAGAAATATCAAAATTAGTCATAAAGAAGTAAATATATGTGTTAATGTTTTATTTTGAATATGGTTGTCTGTCTTTTAACTCTGAATATCACCTTGCTTCTTGGTGGCAAATATACTCTATGGAATAAAATACTGACTTACATTGTCTTTCAAAGAAAAAACGAGTGAAACTAAATGCAGAATTTAAATGCAGTCTATGTTATACTCTTTCACTCTTCTGTATATTCCCCAAATTTTCTTTATTCATACATAAAATTCACAGTTTTTACTTTTTTATTTTGCAACAGTATACACTGATATTTTAAATATTGTCTATGATGTCATCTGTAGCTACTTTTATTAGAAATGCTAATTAATTTCCCCCAAAACTGAGAGACCCTGCCTACAGTTGGTTCTGATTGGTAAATAAAGGTGCCAGCAGCTAATGGATGGACAGTACAGTCGTGGTAGAACTTTCAGGGTTCCCTTTTAGGATTTCCTGGTTTGGTAGAGAGAGAAGAGGAAGAGGAGATCTGCAATACTGGGAAGAGAAGGAGGAAAGGTAGAGGAGGAAGAGGTGGAGGAGGAGGAAGAGGAGGAGCAACAGGAGGAGAAGGAGCAAGAGGAGGAGGAGAAGGAAGAGGAGAAGCAGGAGGAGCAGGAGGAGAAAGAGGAGGAGCAGAAGGAGGAAGAGGAGGAGCAGGAGGAGGAGGAAGAGGAGCAGGAGGAGGAAGAGGAAGGAGAAGAGGAGGAAGAGGAGGAAGAAAGTAAGAAAGAGGAGGAGGAGGAGGAGGAGGAGGAGGAGGAGCAGGAGGAGCAGGAGGAGCAGGAGGAGCAGGAGGAAGAGGAAGAGAGTGCCTTGCCTGAGAAGAGTGGAGGACAGGGAGGCATAGCCCACGTGTGAAGGAACCAGGAGAATACAGCCCAGCTGGGCAGCTCTCTGGGTCCAGGGCAGCCAAGATAGAAATAGAATTAGGTAAGTAACTACTCAGGATCATTCACAGGAGGTGGGTTAACCACAATGATGTAGGCAGTGGCCCGGCCATTGAGCTGATTAAGACATATCAAAATATAGTGTGAAACCCATCTCCTGGATTTATATATAAAAGATATTGTTACATTTATCATTTTGCTAAGGATATACAAAACCTTATACACATGCATTTGAGGATACATAGGGTCTCAGGAAGTAATAGTTTTTATTTCAGGATGATCATGTTTGAGGTAAAAAACAAATTTAGTATTTTATATTTCCATTATTAGTAAGAGTTAAAAAATTCTCAATGCCCAGAGAGTTTCTTATATCTTAACAAAAGGGTAATTTAAACACCACCATGATGATGACGATGACGACCACCACCACCACCAACAACAAAATCACCATGCTTTGTATTCACTTGACATTATACAGACAAGGGATAGATATGAGTGATATCACCCAGCTGGTTGTGTTTCATGCTTTTAATCCCAGAACTCAGAAGGCAAGGCAGGTGAATCTCTGGGAATTTTATATCAGCATGGTCTGCAGAGCAAGTTCTAGACAGCTAAGACTAAAGAGTTAAATTCTTTCTTGAGAAAAACAAACGAACAAGCAAAAGGAAGAAGAAGGAGGAGAATGAAGAAGAAGAGGAGAGGGAAGAAGAGGAGGAGAAAGAGAAGTGCTTGATACCTACAATAGTTTAATTTTAACACCAGATGAGAATTTATATTTGTATAGCACCTTTCAACATAAATCCAGTTGCAAAATGGTTTAAGACAAACTTCAGAGTATTTTCTGAATGATGGATCTACTTTTCATTAAAAGTAAACAAGGAAACAAACACATTATTTAACAAAGACACCCAAAGGTGATATGCATTCCTAAGGGTTTGGGTCCACAAGTATTGGTAAGCTGCAGTAATATACTGGAAGTCATTTCATCAATATTGGTAAAGTGTTCATCCCTGGCAAATGAATTTTGTAGCCACTACTATTATTCTGTACAACCTGGCAACCATCTTGCCAGTCAGGGACTCACTAGAATGCTGCTGCCTCACAAACACCAATGTGATGCTTTTCAGGAGCTTTGCTCTCAGCATCACTGGCAAGAACAAGAACACCTCTATTTTTAACAGTTCTTGTCCTTTATGTCCCATTTTTATTCTTGAGGAGTTGTTATTTGCTCCTAGACTTCTTATTGTGTATTTCAATTGCAAGAAAATGCCTTACTATTAACCTGTCTCATTAAATGAACTGGTAAAAAGACCTTCGATTATGTCAATTACTGATTTTCTTTTACATAGTTTTAAATAATATGACATGAAAGTACTCTATACTGTACACATAACCATGGACAGCAACTTTCACACAGTCTCCAAATTTCTGAGCAAGAACACATAAGGAATTTGTACTTTTATTCTGAGTTATGATTAAATGATTAAATGTTAGACATATTGCTTATAGAAAAGAGACTCAGATGTTGCCCTTCTACTTTCTACTTTCTCTAAGTCACCTATTTTTTCTCATATTTTAAGTGTTATGAAGCCTTATTGTGACTTAAGTTACATAGCAAGATTTTAGATGTTGTGTGGAAGGCATGGCCTCCATGTGGCCTAACTTAACCCAAGGGACCCTGATCATATTTTTATGTTATAATTGTTGATTTGTATGTAACACCGGCAAGTATATGATTTATATTTACTTTCATTTCAATATTTTAGTTTCATCTCTACAGTTGTATTGACTTTATGGATATGTGTGTGTGCGTGTGTGTGCGTGTGTAATGCCATGGAGGATAGATGAAGGCATTAGATGCCTTGGAGTTGCAGGTACAGAAAGTAGTGAGCAACCATGTGACTGTTTGAAGTTGAAACCTGGTCCTCTGAAGGAGCAGACTGTGTGCTTAACTACTAAGCTACATTCTAGATTCTGATTTATATTTTTAAACCATTAGAAATGTAGGGGAATATGCTAGTGCTAGTTACAGAGTATGAAATTCTGATTTATGATTGTTTGAATAAGTTATTAGGCTCATATATTTAAACCCTTGGTTTCCAGTTGGCAGTCTGTCTAGGGAGTTTATGGGACTTTTAGGAAGTGGAGCCTTGGACAAAAAATATACGTCACTGTGGATGGGAAGTGAAGGGTTATAGCCTCACCTTACTTCCTGATATCTGTCTCTGTTTCCTGGGTATAGACAGAAAAATGTGTCTACTATTGTGCTTTTTCTTGACTAATGCCACGCACTCCTCTGGAATCATAAGCCATAATAAATCTTTTCTTTAAGTTGCTTTGATAAGCTCCTGATAACATTAATATTGGCCATGTACTTAGCTTTCTTACTCTATTGTATAATTTATCTCACTTAACTCATCACAATTGTATTAAAAATATTTTATGATTATTTGAGTATTCAATATAATGTAACCTTCATGCACGGAGGTTGAATATGTGATCCAAGTTACATGCATAATCAATGGGTAAATTGAATTGTGATGTCAAGCAAATGGTATCTAGGACTATACTCATGATCAATATACTGTTCCTTTCCTTTGGGATGTTGACTCTCTCCTATTAATGAAGATACTGTCAGGCTGAGACAACTTAGATAAATAAAAGGTGGGTTGTAATTGAATAGTTCCTGAAGTATACTCTAGTACTGGACTTTCCAATTTCAAAAAACAATACAGCCTCTTTATTGTTTAAGTGAGTTTGAGCTGATGATTCTGCAGCTGAAATCACCTTACAAAGTACATAAGTTATTATTGCCTGGAAAGTATGACCACAACAATAGACTGACTGCAGTGTGTTGAGTTTACTAGAAAGGGATAAAGCAAAACCACTGAGGACTGATTTATTTTGGAGTGGAAATCTGGTAATCATTGTTAATGAATTTCATCCAATTAAGATAATGGTACTCTTTTGTGTAGCTTCAATGATGCAACTGTAACATGTTTAACTTCCAAGAACTTCATTTGTCCCTTTGATTTGAGGAGTGATTTAGTGATAGAAAAAAATAAAGAATTAAAGGTTTTTTTTTTTATGATATCATGAAAGTGATACTTTGGCAGCTAAATCTTTGTGGGGAAAATATTGAAGATGAAGCCACAGTTAGGAATATAAAAATATTGTGCTGTATTGAACATGAATGGTACCCACTGGCCCATATATTTCAGATTTTAATCACCCAGAAGTGGACCTGCTTGAAAGAATTAGAATGATTAGGGCATATGGTCTTGTTGGATGGATTGAGTTACTGGAGGTGAACTTTTAAGTTTCAAAAGCCCAAGGTAGGCCCTATTTTTACCTACCTACCTACCTTCCTACCTACCTACCTTCCTACCTACCTACCTACCTACCTACCTTCCTACCTACCTACCTACCTACCTACCTACCTACCTACCTTCCTACCTACCTACCTTCCTACCTACCTACCTTTCTATCTATCTATTTATCTATCCTTCCATCTATTCATTTTTTCACCTGCCCACCTATCTGTCTGTCCATCCATCTGTCTGTCCATCTATCCACCTATCTGTCTAACCATCTATCCATCTATCCATATCTCTATTCATCCATCCATCCATCCATCTATCATCCATCCATTTATCTGCCTCCCCACATTATTGTCTGTTCATCTATTTATCTATCAATCATCTTTCCATCTACATGTTTATCTATCTATCTATCTATCTATCTATCTATCTATCTATCTATCTATCTATCCATCTATTTCCTTTTTTGTTTTTCCCTCTCCAATCTTCCCTCCCTGTCTGCCTATGGATCAGGATGTAGCTCTCAATTACTTGTCTAATGTCATGAACGCTGCTGTGCTCCCTCATGATAATCATAATGGACTAAACCTCTGAAACCATTTATTATGAATAACAAATTCATATTAAATGTTTCCTTTTAAGAGTTACCTTGTTTATGGTGTCTCTTCATAACACTAGAACACTGACTATGACAATGATCAAAAATGGGGGAAGAGGCATTGCTTTGAGGATCATATGAAATAGCTAACAAACTGAGACTCCACTTGACTTGGACTATAAACATCCCTTGTATCCTAACAATGTATTTACCACCCTGTGATACCACCCTTTCCAAACTATACCTATGTCCCCATAGAAACACCCAATGTAGTCTTCCAAGTCTAACAATTTTTAGTCACATTCTTTTTTAACCATATATAGGTGCAGAACGTAAAGAGCCAATCTTGCTTACTCTGCTTGTAAGCACATGAGCAGTGAGGCAATTTGTGTCCTCTCGATCAACTCTTAGGGAAACACAAAGCAAAACAAAACTGTATGAACCTTTTTATGCATAATTAAGTACATATATGATTAAAATTAGAAGGATTATAAGATGGTGTGTGAACAGCATTTAAAAGGTTACATAATAAAAAAATCTGTCAATCAAAATATAGATATATTTGGTTTACTCTTTGGGTAATAAACTCCTCTTTTTCTTGAACTCCATACAATGAAGGCTCAAACAGTAACAGGTCCATTATCTTACAGGACATTGCTGGGGTTGACTCTTCTTTCATTTTTAATAAAGCTTCCAACCTACTTTGGAACCTATATGTATCTTTGTAACTACTTTGAGTAAGTTACCAAGAACTTGGAAACCTTTTTCCCAATACAATCTACTGTCAAAAGATTTATAGAACTCACTTCTACTGGACTTTTTATAATTATCATTAGTTCTTTAGCAAATTAATACATTGTATTCTGCATGCCATTTTAGGACAGGTCATATGTTATGACCAAAGCATGCTTAGTCACATGGGGTGCCCTGCACACTAGATTTACAAAAAGGTTTTGCTTCATGCACATTCCTCCTTTCCTAACCTATGTCATCTAGCTCAATTTAGACTATCTCCTTTCATTTTTGAATTCTAGTTATTTGTAAAGCCATCCACCTTTTGCAAGTTGTCTGTACATAAAGAATGTAGGTACTGAAAAATGAATTTGTAGTCTGAGCATGGCAAGGCAATCATTGTGTTGTTGCTATGATATCCTTTCAAATTATCTGAAACATGAAGCTTCAGTTTAATTCAATCAATTCCCTAAAACCAACTGACCTACCTGTCAGCAGTTTAAATCAGCCTTGAATATTTATCTTAACAGTGACAATCAGCAGGGTTTTATGTCTTGTTCCACATCAAGAGTCAGGTTGACAAGGTCACTTGTGAAGTTGCCATGTAGGGAAGCTTGTGTCTGTTCTCTAGCACATGACATCTTGTCCAGGTCTCCGTCAGTAGGCCCTCTGCTTCTTACTGCATGAACAGGGTCTCATGAGATAATGTTCCAAGAAGGAACACTTGAAAGTCTATTATGCTTTTTAAAGCAAATTAATGAATGTCCTAGATAATATGCTAGAAACCAAAAAAATGCCTGATGTTTTCATACCTAGATCACTAGTGATTTCCTCTGTGAGACAGTTGACTCTCCAGTCAGCTCTCTGTCTTGCCTTCTCACAAAGAATTGAATGAATACATAGGTAAGGGAAACAAACACAATTTCTTTCTCTTTCTCTTTTCTTTTTTTCTTTTTTTTTTTTTTACAGGGTGGAAGTTATTTAAACAGGAGAATGTGAACATAAATAGAAAAATGGAATAACTGAGACCTGTGATGGCAACAGGATGCCAACCAAGAGAGGCTGCGATTGCTATAGCTCTGTTTTATTAATAGGCTTTGCAGTATAATAGGAAGAATGTCTGCGTGTGATACAGCTTCTTAAAGCACTTAGAGGATTTCAGGGTGCCAGCTAATGACAACCCTTGTTAGAGCCTTTCTGAACAAAATGGATAACCTATGAGAGTAAGCAGGGATGGCATATCTGTCCCTTCTGGAAGGTCTTGAATATTAATGGGTAGTCTTACATTTCAGTTGAAGAAACAGCACTCAAAGGTTGGAGAGAGTCCTCCCTACACTTGAAGGGTCTGGTTTCTTTATCTCAGTAGGGTCTATCTCTGGCTATTCTTAAGGCTGTGTTTCTCTTCTTTTCCCCCTCTGAAAAGTGATGGGATCTGACTTGAAAGACTTCAGCCTTCTGAAGAGCAGCCTGAACTGGGCTCCAAGACTCAGCATGCTGCTAGTCAAACTGCTGAACATGCAATGCGTATGGATTTATATAGGTTCAAGTGTGCTCTGACTAACTGTGTATGTGCTTGTCAATGGCTCCTAGGGTGAGAACTAATCAGGAGGAGGCTGTCAAAACTGAAGGAGAGAACAAGAATGTTAACCCTGCCTAAGCTTTTCCATCTTGAGTGGCAGTTCTGTTTCTTCCCACTTCAGCAGTGGTGAATGCAGGTACTCAGACACAGAGGCATCAGAAGACATTCTCCTCAGAGAAAGAAGTTTGAAGCAGTTTGGAGTTGTGATAATTTCCCAATTTTCTTTATCCGGCTAATGCCCCTGTGGGTTGAGATAGAAGATCCGTCATCACTGGTTTTACAGTCCCTGCCGCTTGTCATGTACAGACTATTGGATTGTGCCTGGAGTTTCACTACACAGGGTTTTGTTCTTCTCTCTAGGCTGCCACGTTAATGACAGCTAGATCCTCTCTTACCCACTATCAGTTGTATAAAACAAGACCTTTCACACTTTTAATATTGAGTTCATAATATCAGGAGAAGGTTTCTATCTAAGCCTATCACCTTTGACTTTGGTGACAATGGTGCCATTAATAAAATATTGTCTTGAATTCTCAGGGCCAAAAATAGTCAGTAATTTCCACCATTTTGAAGAGGTGCTGGTGCAAGAATAGTGATTAAAAGAACTTCATATCAGAAGCTCTTTTAATCTGCATGGCCTAAGTACATTTAATTATTTGTAACAGATGAGTCTGACAAGGATAATCTTTACTAATGGAATTTATTATATGAGTTGGTAACTGTTATTGTATTAATTGAAATACTCTATCATCCTGATTAAAAATGTATTCCTAAGTACCATTCCTAAATTTGCTATGTACCAAACACTGCTAGGTTTTTTTTTTTCTCATGAGACAAACGGATTTTGCCATCAATGTCATGATATAGATACCTATATTTTTCGGTTTATAGTTTATATTTCTGTTTATATTTTCTGTATTGTTTGTATTTTCTGTTTATAGAACCGAAATGCATTCTCCTTGAAAATTATATTAAAAGAGTAATTCAGAGATGTTTTTGACTAGAATTCATTTCATTCATAAAACTTTATACCCAAAAAACTAAAAACACTGATAAGTCCTTTTTGCTTTTGTTTTCTTAGGATGACCCACATCTAATGCTTACAATCAAACTAGCAGCCCATATTGACTGTTTTATGAAGCACTTCAGGATTCCCTTTTCCAGACAACAACACCCATGTTCTCCCTAGAGTACACATGTGTCTAAGGATGCTTACTTCCTGAAGAAGGGTTCTTTATCTTCCTTTCTAAAAGTTCTTTGTAACATTTTCATTTATGTTTTTAATCTGTTCTTTGTATAATTTTAGACATCCTTCTTTTATTTAAAACACTTATTTTAAAGGTGACCTTGTCTGCTATCAGGGAACGTGGATAGAAGACCTTTCTACTGTGTTACTGAGCTAATAATTTAACCTTAACAATGAGCATGTTGAGAGTTAGGCACCAGTATAAACAGTATTGTGGAAAATGATTAAAATGTAAGGTCAGAAGGAGAAAGAGAAAGGAAGTGAAGTCACGAGTGACTCATTTAACAAAAAATTATATATGGATTTATAATCACTTAGAAACTTATGTGTATACATACATGTTGTATTGTAAATATGTTGTATAGAATTCAAAGATGTGACATTTGTTTTGAGTTAACAAAAACTAACTAGAATAACTCCCCCGACTTATTTCATGAGTAGTTTTATGAATGTTTTCACTTTTATTCTTGAATACAAATTTTAACTACAGAACATGTTAAAGCCATTTATACAAATATTTTTCACCTTAAGTAGACTCTTTATTCAGAATTGAAATACCCATAAGCACTAGCAAACAAATATGACTCATCTTTATTCGTAATCCAATACTGTTTGTTTTAGGGGACTTGTTCTAAACAGGAGTATTTCTCTGATGTAGTTAGATTAATCAGGATGTTATTTTGTATTGCCTAGAGCAGTGTGTCTAGTAATTGGATAATTTGTCTTCTCCATCACAATAATAGTGGAAGGAATCAGTACACTTGCAATGAAGAAGTTTGTTTCTGCCTGAGCTCAGGGAAAATTTGACTACTTCTATCAGATTAGCTTCCATTTGAAAATAAATTATTCCTGTAATCATCAACAGAACCCAAAATCCTTTTAGGCCTTCCTGAGGGGATATTATTGCACTGAGAAGAACAGAGAGTCTTTGTGTAGGGGAAGACTGGAAAGACACTGAGAGAGATAATTTAGGAAAGAGCCTTGAGATGCCTTGCCTTCATTTCTTCCCAGGAAGATGCATAGCGAACATCTTTCTCATAGATACTGAGATCCTGGACTTAATTGTCACAATTATGTCAGCATGGTCTTGATGCTACTGATTTGCTTTGAGGAATGAGCATTACAGATGGAGGTAGCTTTCAGGATGCTTGTAAATGAAAGGGGATAGAAAATAGGTCAGTTCACACTACTTTAGGAATCTATATTGTTTTTTATCTAAAGGAAGGTCAGTTTCTAAGGTTAACACCTCAGCAAACTTATATTTCTTCTCCGATGGTTAGTGTGTACAACTGTGGGCTACACCTTCATGCCAAGAGCTGTTTTCTATCCGTGTTTTCAAACCCACACATGTGCCAGACACACTCATAGACATATATCTATGTGCCATAATTTAAAGTATTTAAAAATTATCTATAATTTTACTTTTAACAGGCAATTTCTCCATATATATGTGTATATATGTAGATAAATACATATATGTATATGTGTGTGTGTGTCTGTGTGTGTATAGAATTCTTAAATTGAAAATTTTCCTTGTCACAGCCCCTCAGACTAGGTGCTCTGTCTTTTAAAATAACAACATTTTACTTTTTCACACCTAAAGGCTTTTTAATATCTTACATTGTTTCATTTTACTACCTGCAAAAAAAAAAAACCTTCTGAATAAAAAAATAACAGAAGCATCTTTGTCTCACTTTTAGTCATCAAGTTTCACCTGCTTCAATTTACTGAAGAAATAAAGACATAAAAACACAGTAATGCCTATATATTGTTTATATGTCTACAAGCCACATGGATTCATGGAATTTTTTCTTTTTCAATTTGAAGTGTGCCTGACAGTTTATAATTAAGGATGATCAATGAAGTGCTTTCTTGTCACCATTAATCCCTTCTTTAATTGCCTCTGGCATTGGTAACTATTACTAATTAGGAGCACAAAGGCTGCTTCCCCTCTGTAGTAATGTCTATTAGCATTTTCAGAGGGAACACATTGATATATAGAGAGCTGCATTTCTACAGTTATATTTCCACAAAGGGGTGAAATGTATTCATCTTGAAAGACATATCATCTTAGACGCTTCCTTTATCAGACCTTCCAATTTTATATTCATGACTATTTAACTTATTTAACCATAGAATGTTAGCATGATTAAAAGTCTTAAAAGTCATTTCATGAGCAGTTTCTGCAGCTTCTCCCTTCTGTACATGCTGGATGTCTTTGAAGCATATTTGCAGACCTTATTATTGCAGATGTCTTTTTTGTGAATTCTTCATGAAAGATTTTTTATTTCTAATATAAAGGAGTGCTACTATTGAACATTTGAGCAATTCTACACTTTTGTATGCAAAATGTTCTCTTTTTAGTTTTACCTCAAATTAGGTTACTTGTTTTTTATTATTATACTTTTGTAAGATTTGAGTAGCATCAATAATCACCTCATAATAAGAGCAATTCAAGTTTCTGTATTAATTAGAATCTGTTACCACATTAATAAGTTCATTTTTATGTGGATTTGTATTTCAATTTAGTCCTGAGCAAATCTCTTCTCTGAAAGACCAGTTTCTTTCATTATCATAAAGCAAGAACCAGGTCGGTAGTGATTATTGTCCACACTTGCTCCCTGACTTTGGGCTTCCAACTCCCCCTTTCTTCAAGGGTATATGAAAATGCGAAGGACACATTTTACCAGAATTCCACACCATAAAATGCCATTCATATACACTGCTCAGATAAACATCTTACAGGTAGTAGTTAAGCATGGCTTATTATACAGCCACCACTCTTTTAGTTCCTTTACAGGTATTATTTTTAATCCATATTATTCTACAGGTTGCCATTAATCCTATCTTTAGGTTTCAGAATCCATTAACTCCTGGATGCTCCGCAATTCAATGGAGCTAAAAGTGAGAGTTTGATGGATTTTATCTCATTCTATTGATCACAAGTTCAAGAGGCTCTTCTAATCCTGCATATATAATTTTGTGAATAAGATACATTCAGAAACTAGAAGTAAAAGCTATAAACAAGGATAATACCAAAATAACATAGGAAAATCAAATTCTAAGAGATCAAAGGCTACAGGAGACACAGAACAGATGATATTTACCTTTATTGTAGAACTACAGTAATGGTATTTGAAAACTTAAAAAAATAATTTTAAAAGTATTGTGCTGTTCATTAGGTGGGAATAGCCAAAAGCACACTCAAAAGATGACTAAATCAGATTATAAAGCAGAAAGAATAAAATGCTAGCAAGTTTAGCACAACTTTTCTTCATAAATTGTGATCACATTACACTTAAGATTTTTAATGAAACTTTTTAACCAAATATATATATATCTTATTTTCTGGTATAAATCTGTTGGGATACACTTTATGATAACTGAAAATATTTACTTTGGATTCACAAAATTTTCCTTTAGAATTAAAATACAACCCCAAAACAAAAAACAAAAACAAAACAAAAAAGTACCTCATTGCCAGTTTTTTTTCCTAGACCTTGTGTATCTCTGTATTTCATACAGCTTGTCAATGATCTATGTTATTGTTACATGAAGAACTGATTTGGAATGGTAATTAATTCATAAAATTAAAATTGGTAATTATCTGATTCACATAGAATGATCTTAAACACAGATTATTAAAATTCCTTTTGTAAAGTTGTTGTGCAGGATTAGCATTTACTCCAGGTGTTATGGTCTTACTCTAAATAAGAAAAGAAAGCCAAGGAACAATAAAAAAATTATGAAGTGAACTCAAGTTCAGGTTGTCACTATCCTTTTCCCCAGAAGTAAACATTAGGGAGGGAATAAGAAACAATTCCTAATAAATGATAGGCTTTTGTGAATATGAAGAACAGGGTAACATACAGTGCTTGTGTATGAGAGAGAGAGAGAGAGAGAGAGAGAGAGAGAGAGAGAGAGAGAGAGAGAGAGAGAGAGAGAGAGAGAGAGAGAGAGAGAGAAAGAGAGAGAGAGAGAGATATGGGTGGGGATTGGGGTGGGGGTCAGGGTAGATATATTCAACAAGTGAGTACTCTAATTTCAAATGTAGGAAGTACCTTGCTTCTGCCCACCAAAAGATGTTTCGTATTTACAAAATGAACTTAAGTAGTAATGTTTAGTAGATGATAAAATAAAGGTAAGGTAGGCTGAAATCTGAGAATTTGGTGATAAAAGCTAGGTATCTCTGGTATACAGTAGAATTTGTGAAAATTTTGTCCCTCCATTCCTATGGTGCTATGAAATGCTTCACACTGTTTATCCAAGCAAGGCTCTTGGGACAGATTGTAGATCAGAACAAAAGGAGGATGATTCATGTCCTCTCACACCTCACACTTTAGTCCTTATTGTTCTAAGAAAATACCTTAAGGCTTAATTACAATATTTAATTATTGCTGATTATAAGAGCTATGATTGTGGAGATGATTTTTACGATATAGTTGAGGCTGAATTTTTGAAACTTCTGGGACAGAAGAATGTATATACTGTCACATTGTATTAAATGTGACAGCTCTCAGATCCAGTGCCATGTCAGGAATATTATTATCCTAGTTCTAAGGAGTAGGGGACAGGATAACTCATGGTATCAGATAACAGGCCTACAATGTGAAGATGCCATATACTCTAAGAAAAACCCTTCATATGATCCACAAAAGGTAAAATGGATCTTAAGATCTTGGGGCAGATTTTATTTGAGAATTGCTTTGAAAAATAGAAGGCAGAAGATCACATCTCATGGGATGGGTTTAGAAGCAGTTAAGTCAAAACAAAACAAAACAACTTGATTTCAGGGTTTGCCAGGATACTAGTATTTCTTTTCATTACAGCATCGGTGTCACTGTACTTGAGTGTCTTGTTGACCTAGCTGTCCCATTGTAAAGGCTGAGTAATGAGTACATACATACAGTTGCACTTGAGTCATTGTCCTTCAGTGCACCTCATAAATTCCAACAGAATTAGCCAGACACTTGGCTTTATTGAAGGAGAGCTCCTAACACATTTGGATGTAATAGGCAGAAAACTTTAAAAACTTTTGGTTCAAAAAATGCGAAAGGAAATAAGAGTTGGGTTGTTCTATGAATGACTGTCTATTGAACAAACATGTAACTTTGGTTAGGTGGCAGTAGTTGTTTATCGTAGTTGAGTTTGGAAGGTAGAGAGCCGGCAGGCAGCAAACTTTTGGGGAAGACATTCCAGAGTCACTCACGATACAGACACAGATGACATATCACATATATTGTAAATTTCTTCAAATAAGTGCAACTATTAAGATGTCAATTTTTCACCTCATGATTTGATGGAAAGCAGACCAATGTATCCACATCTAATGAACATGACTAGGCCTCCACAAAAAAGACTTTGTTCTGCCTTTCTGTGTTATCCTAAACACAAATAGATGGCCCTGAAACATAAAGGTACCTTAATTTGTGTCAGGCAACTAACCGATTTTCTGGATCATAATATATCATTCTTACAGTCTTTGAAGGAACTACTTCTTGTTCACTAGTGACCAAGCAGCACACATAGACTACAACAGGAGACAGGGAACCGCATGAAGGTGGACGATATTCTGAGAAGCAAATAGAGGAGGACTGAATCAACCTTTCTCCCTCGGTTTTCAAATGGTTTTTCAAGAAGTTATTTCTGGAGCATTCCACGCCCTGCCTGCTACCTAATGCTTCCTTAAAGTTACGTTTCTGTTCAAGCAACTGATTGTAAAATTTGGCATGCAATGTCAAATGTTTTGTGTATCATTCAGTAATACAGACTTCCGTAATGTATGCAGCTGCACCAATTCATATGCTGTATTACATGTCTCCCTTTTGAGAGTTAAAATACTCCAAAAGGTAAATGTGACCAAAGACAGCAAAAATAATCATGGGTCGGTAAAGAGTGATATTTGGAAAAGCCATTGTGATTTTTTATAAGAGATTTAAATATTTAGAAAATTGGAGAAGATGGTACTTTATAGCCTGGAGACCAACTAGAATCAAAGGAACAGAAGTTATTCACCATAATATACTCTATTGAAGTTGTGAATAAGGAGAGTTGTGCTATGTATGTAACACTTCTTTTTAGCAGTTGTTATTTTATCGAAACCTCTCACCTCTAATATTGTAAACCTCTTATGAATTTGATACTCTCAGGATCCAACATATGTTACTCTTCTTAATACACTTCACATTAATTTTTAGGTGATAGCAAGCCATGCACAATTTTCATTATTAAAACCCCATTTCCGGAACTGCTTCCCACCATGGAAAGCATTAGAGCCAGATCATTCTTGTGATGTGGCATGTGAAGACAATTTGGCAGTCATTTGCTCCAACCTGAAGCTTGATATTTTGATCTCTGTAAACAAAAGGATAGAGACTAAGTTTTTGTACTGCAAATGGTGATCATAGCAACAGCAACGCAATCCCTGCCTGCGATCCTCATGTTTCCAGAAAGGGTTCTACTTCATTGCTATATTTTTAGGGACTTGGCTTCTCTTCATGCTACAGTGCTGAGAGCCATACATCTCTTCTTGAGTTCACCAACATTCCTTTGTTCACTTGAAATTTCTCTTTTAGGGGGCACTCATGTACTTCTCTTCTACTTTCACACACACAAAAAAGATTCTGTCTGCCTCAAAATCTGTCTAGAAGTTTTTTGAACCTTTCAGCTGATTTCCTATCAAGGGAATTTGGTTTTGATATCAGATTCCAAAGTAGACTTACCAATTAGATATTTTGCAGGTTATTGTTGTCTAAATGACACACACCATCCTGTGTGTGTATGTGTATGTGTGTATGTGTGTGTGTGTGTAGTGTGTGTGTGTGTGCTCATGTGCTCATACATGTATGAATGTGTGTGTGTTTATGGAGGGTACATATGTGTCTTGTTTGTAAGTTACACATATGTGGATGTGTGAAAGGTCATAAGCCAACCTTGGATCTTAATCTTGAACCACCTTGTTTACTTAGATATATCTTTTGCTTCTCTTGGAACTTACTGATTAGGCTATGCTGCCTGGACAACAAGGCTCAGATCTGTCTACACCTCCCTCTCTTATGTATAACACTATATGGAGCATTGCTATCTGCATTCTAGAAACCAACTCAACTCCTGAGGGTTGCAAGTCAAACACTGAGTTACCTCCTCAACCCTGAATTATGCAATATCTTATATGAAATAAGTTTGGCTCAGCTACATGTGGTACTTAGTTTTTGCACAAAATGGAACAGCTCTCAAGAGGGAATTTCAATTAAGAAATTTTGATGGTCAGACTAGCTTGTATCCATGTTTGTGGGTATATTTTCTTTATTACAAACTGATGGACTGGGGCTTAGCCCAATGTGAGTAATGTTGCTCTTCCTGGACATCTGGCCATGAGTTGCATAAGATAAGCAGATGAATGTGAGCCAGCAAACACAGCATCAGTATCCACTCTGTGTCTACTCTAGAATACCACCTTGAGTTTCCTTGATGATGAACTATAAAGAATAGGATGAAACAAAGCCTTACATGCTCAAGTTGCTTTGATCATAGTGCTTATCTCTAAACTAGAAAAGAAAATTAGATTACCACACTGAAGTTTCCTAAATTTTCTTTACTTACTCAATTCAGATGTATCTGTCTCACTGTTTTTAACCCAGAAATATTCCTGTCTAAAAGAAGAGCAGGGACAAAAAATGGAGCAGAAACTGAAGGAAGGGCCATCCGGGGACTGTCTCACCTGGGAATTCATCCTGTCTGTAGACACCAAACCTCAACGCTGCTGCCTTTGCACAAGAGGAGCTTCCTGAGAGGAACCTGATGTGGCTTCTTGGGAGGTTCAGCCAGCAGCTGACCTATGCATATGAGGATGCTTGGAGCCAACCATCAGACTGAGCTGGAGGACCCTGGTGGGGGAGCTGTTGAAAGACTGAAGGAGCTCAGAGGGATTACAACCCCATAGGAAGAACAATATCAGCTTCTTGGACTACCCAGTGCTCCCCAGAAGTAGACCACCAACCAATGAGTGTATAGGGAGGGATCCCTGGCTCCAGATACATAGGTAGCATAGGATGGCCTTGTCTGACAGCAGTGGAAGGGGAGGCCCTTGGTCCTGTGGAGGTTTGATGCCCCATCACAGAGGATGCTGGAGGGGTGGGACAGGAGAGGGTGGGTTGTAGGTAAGGGAGCACACTCATACAGGCAAAGAGGAGAGAGGAAAGGGAGGTAGTCAGATGAGAGGCTTGTGGAGGTATAACCAGGAAGTTGGATATCATTTGAGATGTAAATAAATGGAATGATCAAAATAAATAAATAAATAAATAAATAAATAAATAAATAAATAAATAAAACTAACCCGTTTAATAACAAATGACAGTCTTCAATATAAAGAAAGCTTTTCTTGAGGTAACTGTGTTAATATGAGTAAAATATGTTAATATTAACTAAATATCTTGAGATTAGAATGAGAAACAGGACAACTTTTTCTTCTTACATTTGAAGGTGAAGGAATAATCAGGAATCATGTTTTTATTTTTTTATTTTTATTTTTTAGATTTTGTTCTACACAATAAATAGGATACCGGAATATGTTTCTTAGAATTTATACACACACACAGACATTATATATATAATTATATAATTACACACAGATATCTGGTTGTAAGACTATTGCTTTTTCAAAGGATCTATATTTAATTATGTTGGTACTGTGGTATGTACATATGAGGGAAGATACTGAGGCAAATGGTGTTAGGCTTTTGAGATGTGTAATTATACATGTTTGTAAGACTCTCAATGTGGGTGCTAGGAACAGTTTTTGTAACCTTTGTTAGGTCAGTATGTGTTCTTCACCACTGAGTAATCTGCTTAG
>NW_022196905.1:191245618-191264372 GCF_008632895.1 Mastomys coucha
TCTTTTTTAAAATCCAACTCAAAACTGTCCATCTTATTCCGAAGAGCTGCTCATTCACAGCATTGGATAGACAAATTTCTGAGCTTTTCATAGTGTCATGAACACTAGATGAGCAATACCATTCTTTCTTAATATAGCCAAAATGTGAATATTATCTTTTGTGACTACTTGCCACTGATATCTACTAAATTGTGCCCCCGAGAAAGATTAGACTCCTCAAAAATGACTATATGAACTCATGTGGATATAAGATGATTATAGAGGGGCTGATTTTAAGTGAGGTCATCATTGCAGTCCCTAAGCCACACAATGGATAAAGAAAAGAGAGTTGTCATAGGCAGGTATGAATTATGTATAAAACAAGGACATGAAGCCAGAAAGGCAGAGACTGAAGCGCTGAGTGCTAAGGAGAGGACATATTGGGGTTCAGTTTCAGATAGACAATAGCAAGGAAAGACTCTCCTTTAGAGTTTTCAGAGAGAACATGGTCCTACTGATAACTTGAGTCTGGACTCATACTTCTGGAGTAGGAGTCAATACATCCCTGTACTTTTGTTTGGTTTTGTTTGGTTTGATTTGGTTTGGTTTTTGTTTTTTGAGACAGGTTTTCTCTGTGTAGCCCTGGCTGTCCTGGTACTCACTTTGTAGACCAGACAGGCATCGAACTCAGAAATCTGCCTGCCTCTGCCTCCCAAATGCTGGGATTAAAAGCATGTGCCACCCTGTGTGCCCGGCATCCCTGTACTTTTAAAGAATCCAATTTGCAGTATTTTCCAACAGCAAGCCCATGAAACTAATATATTCCCCTCACTATATAGAAAGATACAAGAATTTCCTATGTTCACCATTCTGCTCTTTGCCAAGTTTGTTCCAGTTCATACTCACTAGCAAACCATGTCAGAAAAATCAGACTCAGTCTTACGCCTTAGAATAGACTTCTCAATAAATCAACACGGTTTAAATAATCTTCTTATTTTTAAGTCCTCAGGGCAAAGAAAAGAATGATTAAATATTTTCGCATTGTTAGCTAACTACTGTATGGATTTCATTCAATCTCTATAAGAACATTAATTTCTCACTGATAGTATAATCCTTTTAGAGTTCTTAGTTACCTATTAGGCATAGCATACAAAGAGATAGTTAACCCTATTAATCAAACCTTCCCAGAGAGGAAATACTATCAATGTACATCCACTCTTTTTCATCCCTGAAGCCAGGAATACAGAAAATTTGTGTCTTATCTTTGATGTAAGGTGTGTGTGTGTGAGTGTGAGTTTGTGTGTGTGTGTGTGTGTGTGTGAGTGTGTGTGTGTGTGTGTGTGTGTGTGTGTGTGTGTGTGTGTGTGTGTGTGTGTGTGTGTGTGTGTGTGTGTGTATGACGTTGTCAACTGTGCCTGTTTTGGTGTGTGGCAACAAAAACTAGGCCATAAATAGCAGACCCTGTTTTCTCTTTCAGATTATCTCAGGCTACCATCTCATTCTGCCACAGGCTCATTCACATTATCAGATATCAATTTCAGGGAATGACAGCCAAGTATATGAAAATAAATTGGTGTGATGTGGATGTAGATGAGCTAATTCCTAGCCTGCACATATTTGCAAGTTTCATGGGTGGTATCTAAAGCCACACTGTCACTGTAACAATTTGATTTCTTTCTTTGTACTTAGAAGTCAAAGTAGACAATCCAGTTCAATATCTATTAACTTTCTCATATGGACTGTGATAGACAATTGTATCTTCTCACAGCATAGCATCCATGTGTTAACAACAATTCTGCAGCCAGATGCTAAGGCAAAAATCAGAAGCTCTTTATTAAACTTTAGTCTGTGTTCTGACTTTAATTCAGGTTGAGACTGAAGTTTGAATAAAAACATTGTTCAGAGAGCCTTTCTCTTGTCTATAGACCAGCCTTTCTTTCATTTCTGAATCTAATACTCAAAATTAAACACATAAAATTATTTTAAGCTCCATTTCTTAACTTTGACCAAGGTCGTATAATAACTTTATCTGATATGCCTGAGAATTGATGGTTAAAAATGTTTCATGACAGGAAGGGAGTCACTATACCATATAAGAAGAAAATTTCAGCAAAGTTTAAAAGCAACCTTTATTGTCTAGATTTTAATTGTCCTATTAGAGGCTTCCCTCTAGATAGACTCACCATTTCTAGTTCTTTATAAACTTTGTCTGTTTCAACCCATCTGTTCCATCCCAAACTCTGCTCCAAGCACACTAATTCAAACTGACTTTTCTTGGCTTCTGATTGAATTGCTCTGTTTGTCCTCAAACTAATTCTGGCAGTCTGTTATAATATTCTGACTTCTTGTTTATTCTCTGGCTTGTTGTATCTTCACCTGCAACCTGTTACTGTAAAACTGTCATGGTAAAACTGCCTCTCTCTACAGGTACTGAACTCCACTCAGCCCCAGTGCCTCAACTGCATTCAACTGAATGCACTGCTCTCATGCCTGACTTACTCTGGGCTGTTCTTAAGTAGCCTCTCATCCCTAGCGTTCTCTTGAAAACCAGGCATGTCCTATCTCTGACTCATTCTGTCAAATCTTTCTTTGACTTGTCATTTTGTCTGCGCTTCAACTAGTTATCACTTGTAAACATAATATCCTCTTTGAGTCTCTGTGGTCACTCTACATGCATGTACTACACAGGCTTATGTAAAAAAAGCATATACACACTTAATAATAATAATATATAATTATATTTATAAATTGAATTATAAGTTATATAAGATCTAAATAAAATTATAAATACTATAATGTAAAATAATAATAATAATTATTATTATAGACAGAGTAATTTGAAATTATCAGACAAAATAGAAGCATTTACTAAGAATGTGAGAGCAAGGTTTAAGACATAGTGTAGACCCCCTTGGAGTTTTTAGGTACTGGTGGCAGCTACACATTAAGCACCAGTCAATATTCTTGAAGGTCTAGAAAAGTCAGTAATTGAAATTACTAAATCAAAGCCATTTGAAAAAAATGGTTTATCTACTAATTTTAGGCTTTTATTGCAGGTTGAATTATATTTTTCAAAATATATTTTTGAGAAGTAATTTGTTGATTTTAAAAGAGTCACCAGAGTCAAATTGCTTTAGAAAACATTAAGTTAAACTTTTTGAAATGAATGTTTTAGATTAAGTCTTCTAGCTAAGATGCTTACTGAGCCCATATGACCTCAGCATCCTCTCGCCTTGCAGAGACCCGGTAGGCTTTGAAAAAGCAATATACAATTTTGAGCAGTCTCTTCTTTCTTAAAGATCACACCAATGGTCTAAAGAATTCACTGTGGGGAATGGTTTTCTGTCCATTTGAAACATCAATGGTTGCCTTGGAAACAGTATATTTATGGCCAGTTCTAATCAGACCATTTTTTAAACAAAATATTTCTCTAAAACAACATGATTTAATTTGACCATGTCACATAATTCCTGTGTTTTTGTAATTAGCATTGAATTCTAATTTTCTTAACAGTCATTCTGAAATAATTTTTATTTTAATTGTCTTGAGTTTTGTGAATGGAAAACAAATAAATCACAAACTCTCGGAATATGTAATTTTCAGAATATAATATTATAAAGGACAGAATAAAATATACTATTACAATAGGGTATGTCTTAACATTTTAAATAATAATTGTGATAAAATTTAGAAGTATGTAATTATAACAGAAATTAATAATGAGTGTATAGTACTTAAGGAATAAAAGTTAAGTAGATTCCATGATTGCAGACAGATAAAGATGGGGTCCTTGGGTAGATAATAATTGTAGACTTCTTCATAATTCTGACCTGGGACAAAAAGCATTGCAGTGTAAAACAAAGGCTTGGTTATCTTCCACTACCACCAGTAGGGCTCTTCTGAAGAAACTTGCTTTCTTAATTATACAATAATTGATAGTGCATAATTAAGAGCTGAATATTTCTTTGATAGTTGTCATAGTCACTGCTTAATCACTGTGAAGAGACATTATGACCATGACAACTCTTATAAAAGAATGCATTTAATTAGGAGCTTGTTTAGAGTTTAAAAGGTTTAGTCCATTATCATCAAAACAGGGGACATGGCAGCACACATTGCCTTTGAGCTGTATCTGAGGGTTACATCCTGATTCTCAGGCAAAAGGCAGAGAGAGAGAGAGACAGACAGAGAGAGAGAGAGAGAGAGAGAGAGAGAGAGAGAGAGAGAGAGAGAGAGAGAGAGAGAGAGAGAGAGAGAGAGAGAAACTGGACCTGGCATGGCATTCTGAAACCTCTAAGGCCACCCAGAGTGACACATTCCTCCAACAAGACTACATCTTCTCCAACAAGGTCACACCTCTTTCTCCTTCTCAAATAGTGCTACTTCCAGGTGAGGAAGCATTCACATATATATGAGCCCTTGGGGTGCCATTCTTATTTAAACAACCACATTAATTTTTTTATATGCAAGAACATTTTAATTCCTCATGAAAGTGCACATCAGGTGCATAGAATTTTTCTGTGAACAGGTAAAGTTTTATAAAATGTTTGGCTTTTCCTGTATGCCTTATGCTATAATATATAAGAAAACAGATTTTTTTTTTGTAATTTAATTCATATCCTCAGTTGAATACAATCATTTTATAAAATTTTATATTTAAACTGAAACATAACAAATAATATATATGTATATGTGTGGTTACATATATGTATATATGTGTAATTGATATGCATATGTACATGTATATGTATGTATCCACATACATAAAATATATAAACACATATAATATATAATGATATATACAATTATTTATTTTTATTTTATTTTTTAAAAGCATGAATACTTAGGTATACATATATAATACATTTATACTATAAATGTATATAGGAGTCTTGTTTCTCATTTTTTGACATTTCGTTGTCCTGTTTTTGTGAAATTATTCACTCTAAGTATAGAAAGATGTGCTTCACACCAATTGTTACATAGTTCCAGTTTTTTAGTTTTAAATGACTTAGCTTTGTTTTTCTTCTAATGGTGTTAACACATAGTGCATAACATCACATAGACTAGTCCAAAGCTTTGACACATCGGAAGGATTAAAAACTTACTTCTGCTCTAAAACTAACTGTATCTTTTAGTTTTATTTCAAAGGCTATCTAATGTGTTTGTATTTTGAAGAGACCCAAGAGTCAAACACTGATGTCTAGGAACAAAAGAAAGTTTTCAGTGTCTAAGGTCAAGGATGGTAATTATCACCTTTGTAGAAGACACAGAAATCCAGAGAGAGAGAGAGAGAGAGAGAGAGATACGGGCTGTTGCAATGATCAATGTTTTGCAGAGACAGGTAGATAAGAAAGAATTTCAAGTTTTAAAGTGATTTCAACTTTGTTTTTATGGATTTTAAGAAAAAGAACGTGGTAGATTTGTAGTTTACCTATATAGATATTTCAGGAAAGGACATAAACTGTCAACAAAAATGCCCCAAAGTATATGCATACACATTGCTGAAGTCTTCCTTATCTTTTCTGTTTAGTAAACAAAGTTATCTTGTCTTTACATTAATGTCTGAACCAAGGTTCTGGGTTTGTTTGTTTGTTTGTTTGTTTGTTTGTTTTAAGACAGGGTTTCTCTGTGTAGCACTGGCTGTCCCGGAACTCACTCTGTAGATCAGGCTGGCCTCGAACTCAGAAATCCACTTGCCTCTGCCTCCCAAGTGCTGGGATTAAAGGCATGCACCACCATTGCCCAGCTAAGATTCTGTTCTTAAACATTAAACAACAGGAGGTACAAAATTTTAGGGGAATGTTTAACCGAGTTATGCTATGCATGCCACCTTTCCATGCAGTGACACTTAATAAGAATTATGTCCTTATGCTACTATGAAAAGTTAACTCAAAACACAATAGTTTTTATTAGATCAACACTCACAAGAATGTTTCTAGCTATTTTCTGTGCCATTCTTAGCAAGTTCATATTAAAATGATCCAGGAAATGGTACCACTTTCTTTTCTACTGCTGTGAGAAGACATCATGATCAAGTCAACATATAGAAGAAAGAGTTTATTTGGAGCTTAAAGTTTCGGAGGATTCATATCCATGGCTTCCATGCTAGCATGGTGGCAATCATGGTGATGAAGATTTAACCACAAAGCAGATAGAGACATAGGGAAAGACAATGAATTCTGAAACTTCAAAGCCTGCTTCCAGTGACCCATCTACTTCAACTAAGCTCTGTTTGCTAATCCTTACCAAACTGTTCCACAACTGGGAAAAATGTATTCAAAATTAAAGAGTCACTTGGTGGGAAGTTTTACTCAAACTACTCCCTGTTGTAGTAATTATCCAACCCAAATAAGCCTTGGCAATGAAAACACAACTCAATTAATATAAATACATGCTGGGGCCCTAGATTGGGCAGATCTACCACTACCCTAGCATTTTCCCCATATAAGAGACCCCTTATAACTTGTGGTTTCTCTAGGCCACATGCTTCTGCTCTACTTTCCTTCTTCCTCCTCCTTGGTCTTCCTCTCTCTCTCTCTCCTTTTCTCCCCAAACCTTCATCTCCACCTTCCCCTCTTTCTCCACCCAATCACCTGTTCTAGCTTTATTTTATAAATCAAGGTGGGAAAGAAGGTTTACAGGAAGCCAAGTGAGTGCTGACTCATTCCTTATTCACAGCCCCCCACAGGAGAACAGAATTAACATCAAATTAATTAGTCCCAGGGCTATCTGCAACAATCCCCTTGACAAAATTAAAAAAAAAAATTCCAAAACTACTTTAAAACATATTATTGATTCTATTTTTAAACAAATCTCATTTTAATGTTTCTTGAACAAATTATAAAATCAAACCATTATAACAAATATACAATATGTCTTTAAGCAAATATGCCTAATGGCAACACATAGCCATTTACATATTTTTTGGGTTTTACGAATGGCATTTATTTTATAGTTTATTATCTTCCTGTCTTTTTTCTCTTCTCCCTTCCTCCCTCCTTCCATCTGTCTCTGTCTCTCCCTGTTTCTCTGTCTCTTTTCTTTTGTCTTTTTCTTCTTGAGACAAGCCATCCAGGTAGTCCAGATTAGTCATGATCTCATCATATATTCATGTTTACCATGAATTGTGAATAGTCCTGCTTCCACTTCCCATATTCTGGGATTACAAGCTGGATTCACCACTCCTAGTTTACCTAAGTGATTTTTTTTGTTTGTTTTTCTTCACTTTATTTTGTTTGTTTGTTTTTAGACAGGGGCTCTCTATATAGTCCAGCCTGTCCTGGAAGTCACTATGTAGACCAGGCTAGCTTCAAAGTACAAAAGATCTCCCTTCTGCCCCTTGAATGCTGAAATGAAAGGCATGCCCAGCCATACCCTACAGAGTTTCCTAATATTAGATAAAAACCAACAGTGTTTCTCTTTTTGATTTGTAATTTGTTGTTAACCAGGGTATAAAAACATGTTTTTCTCCAACTCCTTAAGACTAAATTCCCCTTCATTTACTTTGGTGGATTCGAAAGTATTAAATACAAAGTAATGTTGTGACTGAAAGAAAACAAGGTACAAAAGTTATTGAATAATGTCAAGAGAATTTACCAAGTTATATTAACAGTTAATTAATATATTTTATATTTATTATACATTTTTAACTAGAAATTATGCAGTATCTTTTCAGAAAATATTTTTCTTTTTCTACATTATATATTTGAAATACAATAATTTTAACTCAAAAAGAAAACTGTGTTGAGCAGTTCGATGTTCAAAAAGTGGTAATGATTATCTTGTTAGAAATAATTAAAACACTATGAACATTAGCAACTACTCCAACAAACATCTATGGTTGCATCTGGAGTGTATTTGGCTTCCACCCTTCTCTTTGAAACCCATGAAATCATTGTGATCCTGCTGTCTCATCAGTCACAATGAGAAAGCCACTGAAGCAATGTGGCAGGAAAAAGCTGGTCAGATTCAGCATCAAGTGATGGTGAGCTCATGCTTTTCTTGAATGCTGACAAATCTCAGTCAGTTCTGATTTCCTGTTTCTCCCTTTTCCATATGAGAGCCAACACATTCTATACTACTTCATATGTAGTAGTACAATTTGTAGATGGAAAAGTGATATTCCTTTCTTTATTTTTATTCATAGTATATATATATATATATATATATATATATATATATATAATTTTTTGCCAATTGTGACTTACAGGATAGGTTACATGTTCATTTGTGTTTTGTTAGAAATACACTTTATTTAATAAAAAAATTAGTCGCCTTTTATATGTGTCTCTAGCATTAATTTCAGACCCTGCTTTCTAATCATATTTTTTTCTTCCCCCACCCAATCCTATCACTTTGGCATCAGTTAACATGTACTTCAAAACAAAGATAAAAATAAACAGTAAAGAACTCTAAGCTACTTCAAACACATAATGATGCTCTTGAATTTATGTAGAAATGCCTTGTAATTATTAAATAATAAAACCACATTTTCTATATATTGACCTCTTACTAATTCCTCACTGATGGTTTTGAATATAAGTCTCTAAGAATTTTATGTAGATAACATGTTATCTCTCTATTTACAAGATGATAGCACTTGGGCTCTGAAAACCAGGTGTGTTAAGCTATAATGCCAAGAGAGGCTAAAATCTGAGACACAGTTTCCCTCCTCTTATGGACAACTCTGCTTCATCTCTCTTTTCAACCTTGTGCCACTTGAAACTATACTCAGCCATATACATTAAATGTATGCCATTTCATATATTCTAAAGTATTAAAAATCATTCATTTGAAACAAAATAAGTTCCTGAAAACTAAGTCAATGTTTTTTCTCTATTCATTATATATACTGAGCTGCTCTTGACCTATTGCCATTTCTTTCCTCCAATTAACTTTTCATGCTTAATTTATAGAATTAACTTTGTATAAATAAAAACCATGATTTACTGCCTAGTCTATTGGAATTCAGAAATATATTATCCTCAAATGCTCAAATGTTGAAGACTAGATCCTCAATTTTAAAGTTATTCAGAGGTGATGGGATTATGAGGGTGCTAATATCATCAGAGGAATAAACCACTGTTGCCCTGAGACCTGAGTGGTTTACTATAGGGCGAGGCAAACTTTGAGGGTATCCCCTGGTGGAGCCTATCCCATTGCATATGATACTCCATTACCATTTCCCCATAGTGTTCTGTTGATTCACTATGGGCAGAAACTATGGAACTAGCTGACAACTGATTACTTGGAAACTAAAACCAACCCTTCATCCTTTCAATTGATTTTTTTTCACTGTAATGAAACTGTTCTACAGATTTTTAAAATAAAATTTAGGAATACCATAACTATCTCCTCCAAAATTCATTTAAGCATACTTCCTAAGTAAATATGAAAGAAATTCATATTTACCTCCTGTGACAGCTTCCACTCTTAATAATTCACCCATATAACCTTAATCCTTTGGAAAATCATTTCCCTTTACCTTATAACCTTCAGGTAGTTCTGTGTGTTGTGTAATTTTGTGGATTTTGTTCTCATTTTTATTTGTCTTTTCATACTTTGGATCTTACATGTGACTCTCACATTTATATGCACTATTGCTTTGCCATGATACATTACCTCCT
Organism: Mastomys coucha; assembly: GCF_008632895.1. Classification (NCBI taxonomy): domain Eukaryota; kingdom Metazoa; phylum Chordata; class Mammalia; order Rodentia; family Muridae; genus Mastomys; species Mastomys coucha. The sequence goes on from NW_022196905.1 coordinate 191,255,227, forward strand.
CCTTCCACTCTCCTCACATTTGTTCTAGAAAGTTTTCGCTGACCTGCCTAGTCCTGAACACCACAGTTTGTGCTGAAATAGTACTACAATCATTTGTTTAGTTTCTTTATTGTTATTCATGATTTAACTCATTTGAGAGAAAAGTCCACAAGTTTTCAAGCCTCAGGTATTTATCAGAATACAAAAAAATATGTATCAATTTATGAAATGAGTCACAGAAGGCAGACCCTCAATGTCTAGGTAGGAGATGCTACTACTCGGACGTTAAGGACATCAGGCTTATTTCTTCATCCCCTTTCATGAATATGTTATGCTGTAATTCCTTTCTGGCAGTCAGGAATATCACTTGGTATAATGATTCCTGGAAGTTCTATTTTAAAAATAGTGAATAATGCACATTTAAGAAAGTTTTTTTTTTTTAATACCAAAAGTAGTGTTGCATGAAATAAGACAGCTTGTGGTTTGAAGTGATGCTTTTAATAGTTTATTACATGATATTTAATACAGTGCACTCAGTTTCTGATGACGAATGTATAGTTTGCTCTCTTTATTTTTTCTGGATTTATTTTTTCTACTACCCATATCCGTAGCTACTATGCATTGGGTTTCATATATGATTCTCTGATGGAAGTAAATATTGTTATATGAGTGAAATTAGTATAATGGGAAAAGTACTCGAGAGTACTAGTTAAGATTTCAAGAGAATATAAATTACAAATTTAACGTAAGCCATTTTTGTGTGACCAGAATATTAATATAAGAAGTTTAGTTAGCAGAAGTCAATATTTTACTACACTGAGGTGTTGGATTTATTTTAATGTTCAAATATTTAAATGACAATTTTCAAATATAAGCAGTTTTAATGCATAAATGCCATTTTGGTGAATATTAGCACCAAACACTTTTAAGATGTGAGGATTTATTATCAAAGAATAAATAATTAAACTTGTGTTCATATTGGCATACCAAAACTTACAGCAGTTCTCCCCTTAAGAAAATAATCCTTAAAATATATAGTTTTATTTTGAATAGAACAATTGTATTAGGCTAATATCATTTTGGCTATTTTATTTAAAGGTTATTTTTTTAATTTGTTGTTGCATAAATTATTGAACAATTTAATAATAAGTATAATACAATGTATTAATAAGTATAATGTGTGATATAGTTTTCTTATTAAGTGTATGCTAATGTGTATAAAGCTATGTGAGAACCAAACCAAACCAGAACTAAACACTTGTAGCACAGGAGCACCTGCTTGGTCTTCCTTCTCCACCATGTGCTGTCTCTCTGTTTATATTTCTATGTAGGCAAATAGATATCATATCTATGTCTGTATGCCTATCTCTCTGTCTATCTTCTATCTATCTATCTATCTATCTATCTATCTATCTATCTATCTACCTCTCTCATCTTTTTATATGCAATTAATAAATGCTAGAGCTCTTGTCTATCATTCATAATACACTATATTTAATCCCAGTGGCCTCTCACTCCAAGACAAAAAGCCAGGATATGACAGATGGACAGAAAAAAATTCAGATGTGAAGAAACAACTTATGGTCTCCTATTGTCCATTGAAATATTGAAAATATTGATTAATAAACACTTGTAAATTTTATTTCCTTCAGCAGTATCTGATCTAATGGAGTTACTTAAAAATAGTAATAATCTAGTCTCATTTGACAAAGAGGCTTTTCCTGAGTACTAACAATGTGAAAGATTATACTTAGAACTGAAACCAAATTGCATCAAAGGTAAGCAAGAATGACAATGTATGAGAAAATCTTTACAAGGGACTGAATTTTCTTTTCTCTTCAGCATTTACAAATTGTAGGAATGTCTGATAACAACACATTTTACCAAGAAAGAAAACTATTGACTAGTGGAGCCACTTGCTTATAAAATAAAATCTTAAAAGATAATTTTGCAATTGACAATTTGTTGAATAACAAGCACTTCATGTTGTTAAGTGTGAATAAAAAATTTCCTAGGAAACTAAGTTCAAACCAGTGAAAAGTAGGAACTTTCTAGAAAGAAAAGTGTTACACTCACCATAGAAATGTTTGAGGAAGTTAATAGTATAATAAGAAAGACTTGAATACATTTTTCTTACATAATGATTTGGAAAACAATAGAAAACTTCAGTTAAAAATATAATAATGGTAAAATTTGAGCAATCTTAAAACACATTTGTAACATTGGTTTTAGACAAAGACATCGCACACCTCATACACATATGCTTCCATAGCATGAATATAATGAATTTGCTCCACATGTGGAAAATTCACTGAAATTTCTACAAATTCAACATTAATAAAAACTTCAAAGAATATGGGAAGATAAAAGAAAATATATAAAACCATAGAACTTAATAGATGAAGAAGATATTGACCATAAAGAGGTAACAATATTCATGTTGTATTATGATTACACACTTAATAAGATAAACATTCCTTGGTACTACTATATTTCCACTTTGTATAAAATTTGAATGAATGTAGAATATACATAATTGTCACATTAAAATAAGAAGTCATGAGTCACACAAGAAATCATGTTGAAAACTTCCATATCAAGGACACATGTAAGAAGTTAAGCTAATGGGGAAGAGCCTTGAGGACATGGGCACAGGAGAAAATTTCCTGAACAGAACATCAATAGCTCATGCTCTAAGATCAAGAATCGACAAATGGGATCTCATAAAATTACAAAATCTCTTAAAAATTTCTTTAAGGCAAAAGGCACTGTCAATAGGACAAAATGGCAACTAATAAATTAGGAAAAGATCTTTACAAATCCTATGTCTGATAGAGGGCTAATATCCAATATATACAAAGAATTCAAGAAGTTAGACTCCAGAGAAACAAATAACCCTATTAAAAATGGGGTACAGAGCTAAACAAAGAATTCTCAACTGAGGAATACCGAATGGTTGAGAAGCACCTAAAGAAATATTCAACATCCTTAGTCATCAGGGAAATGCAAATCAAAACAACCCTGAGATTCCACCTCACACATGTCAGAATGGCTAGAATAAAAAACTTAGGTGACAGCAGATGCTAGTGAAGTTGTGCAGAAGGAGCAACACTCCCTCATTGCTGGTGGGACTGCAAGCTGGTACAACCTGTCTGGAAATCAGTTTGGCAGTTCCTCCAGAAATTGGACATAGTACTACCAGAGGACCCAGCTATACCACTCCTGGGCATATACCCAGATGTTCCAACATGTAATAAGGACACATGCTCCACTATGTTCATAGCAGTCTTATTTATAATAGCCAGAAACTGGAAACAATCCAGATGTCCCTCAACAGAGAAGTGGATATAGAAAATGTGGTACATCTACACAATGGAGTACTACTCAGCTATTAAAAACAATGAATTTATGAAATTCTTAGGGAAATGGATGGATCTGGAGAATATCATTCTGAGTGAGGTAACCCAATCACAAAAGAACATACATGATATGCACTCTCTCATATGTGGATATTAGCCCAGAAGATCGGAATATACAAAGTACAATCCACAGACCACAAGAAACTCAAGAGAAAAAAGACCAATTTGGATACTTAGTTCTTTCTTAAAAGGGGGAGCAAAATATCCATGGAAAGAGTTGCAGAGACAAACTATGGAGCAGAGACTGAAGGAAGGACAATCCAGAGACTACACCACCTGGGAATCCTTCCCATATTCAATCATCAAATCCAGACATTATTGTGGATGCCAGCAAGTGCTGGCTGACAGGAACCTGTTATAGCTGTCTCCTAAGAGGCCCTGAGAGTACCTGACTAATACAGAAGTAGAGGCTCACAGCCATCCATTGGTCTGAGCACAAGGGTCCTTAATGAAGGAGCTAGAGAAAGGACCCAAGGAGCTGAAGGGTTTGCAGCCCCTAGGACGGACCACAATATGAACTAACTAGTACCCTTGGAGCTCCCAGGGACTAAACCACCAATCAAAGAGTACACATGGTAGGACTAATGGCTCCAGCAGTATTATGTATAGCAGAGGATGGCCTAGTTGGTCATCAAGGGCAGGAAGGTTCATCCTTGGGCCTGTGAAGGTTCTATGCACCAGTGTAGGGGAATGCCAGGAAGTAGGAGAGGATGGGTTGGTGAGCAGAAGGAGAGGAGAGGGAACAGATTTTTGTTTGTTTGTTTATTTTTGGTTTTGTTTTCTTTTTTACTGAGGGGAAACTGGGAAAGGAGATATCATATGACATGTAAATAATGAAAATATCTAATAAAAAATATGTTATGCTTAGTGACTAACTACGACCTACCTATTCATGACCTGTTCAAGATTCACCAAGACAGTGTGTATATGGTGATCTAGACAATCCAAAGTATATAAGCTCCATTTCTATTTCTAAACTTCATATTTTGTGGATAGATTTTCTACACACTGATTGTTAAAATATATATCAAATAAAATAATATTAAATATAATTTATTTTAATACACAACAATTCTAATAAAATAAATGGTAATATTTTATTGATTTACTAAAGAAAGTTACCTTGTCTATATTAATAGGTTAGAAAGTGAATTCACTGTGATTGAATTAGAATTTACCAGTGCTCTTAAAGCCTGCTACGTTATCCAACATTTTATTTTTCACTAAGCTTACAGCTGTTTATTAATCTAACCCTGCTGTGGAGTGAAAGGAACTCTTCACATTCTGTATATAAACACAATCTTATCAGTTTTAAGTAATGACCCCCTTCTGTTGTGTTTATTTGGTTCGCTTTGGTGCTTTTCAGATACCAGGGACAATGCTAAGCAGTAATAGCGAAATATGTGTTTCATTAATTTTTGCCATTAAATGAAGGTTATACCTCTTATAAAAAAACAGAGTTGAACTTTAAAAATAAATGAAGTCCTGGCATCTCTTCATTTATCTAGATGCTTAAGCAATTGAAAATCATTAGGCTTACCATTTTTGCTTCTTTCATAAATTAAAAATTGTGACTTTCATAATATTTTATTGTTATTAATTTCTTATGGTTTAAAATGCTTAATTAATTTTACAACACCTGGTCTTAACCATAAGGTTGTGAAGCAATTTAATTAATTTATAAAATATAAAATAAGTTTGTATAGGTATGTAGCTCAGTTGATAGAGTGCTTTCATAGAATTGGCAAGGAACTTTGAAATATCTATAGTTTTAATAACAGCAGGGACTCTGGAACTGTGTTAACAATCAGAACATATGGAGTTTAAGCTTATTTTCAGCTATACAGGTAGCCCTAAATAAGCATGGGCTATATGAGACCTTGTAAATAGCTAACACTCTGAAATAAGATACTACATAATATATATAAAAAAGTAAAAGTTGGATGTTTTCATATGAATAAAGAAATATTAGTTTATTAGTGTAATTTTAACATAAATATTTTTGAACTAAAAACATCATTGAGTTTATTATTCATTTCTTGAATATACATAACAATACAAATTTACAGAATTAATGTTTTGTATATAAATATTTCAAAGTATACAAAGTACAAAATTGATAAACATATATAGCAATACCTTTACATTAGCAACATCTGATTGGAAGGTCTCTTATTTTCCTGTTGCTGTGATAAAATACTCAAACAAAAGATACTTAGAGAAAAAAATTAGCAAGAGTAAAGTTCAAGGCAGAGTTTATCATTGCTATCATGGCTATGGGAACTTGAAGCAACTGCGTGAACTTTATATACAGCAAGATGAAAAGTGCAAAGAATGTATACCCAGATTGTATTTTCTACTCTTGTACAATCCTGAATCCTCTGCCTGTGGCATGTTGCCACCTGCAGGGAGCACATCTTCCCACCTTAATCAATGCACTTAGAAATAATTCCACTTAAACAAGTCTAGAGGTCCTCCCACTTTCTTTCACTTTGACAATTCTTTCACTTTGACAATTAATACCAATCATCAGATGAGGCCATCTTCTCAAATTTGAGTAGTTTGTAATATCTTTATTTTAAAATATTTATTCAGTGTAGATTTATTGTTTGGGATTTTAATCATAATTAATACTGCAGTATAGTGAAGGACTTGATTGATTTTTATCTCATTCATCTCTCAGATTAACTTTTGAGCTTGAACTTTTATGTAATGAACATGTACTTTAAATAAATGGTAATAAGCATCAGTCTGTGAGACTTTTCTATATACAGTCACACCTAAAGTTTAGAGGAAAAAGTGTGTTCCCTTTTGAAAATACTACATGCAATTTAAGAAAATATATTTATTTTGACAATTTTTCAGCACAGTCACATTGTTCTCTGAATTATAAAATTCTAGTAAGTGTTTCATTGATTTTATCATTTATTTTACATATGGAAAATTAACATAAAATATTATAGTCTTTAGGGATGAACATATTTTATTTGGGTATATTTATAGTATCCTATCCTATACTGCATTTGCCTCATTATGGTATATAGTTCCTAATCACAAACAACTTGATTATGGTGATATTATTCATTAATATTTTACTATTTGTTATCCTATTGCATTCTCTAGTGTACTTTTTAAAATATTTGTCAAAATATGGCTACATCAACTAATATTTTAAAGTTACTAGAGGCTCCAAATGCAAAAGTACATGTACTACATTTGGTCTCTAATAGTGAATGCATGTTTGTATTATGAATGACAATTATCTTTCCTGATTGAAAAAAAAGGTCATATAATGCTTTAAATCCAGGAATTAATGATTCATTCTATTGTAAGAAAACTTATGCACATGTTTAAAGAATGTATGAATAGTCTATTTAATTGGTTTTAAGAAATCAGTTGTTAGTACTAAGTGCCTTAGTTGATCTTATTTGCATATCATTTCCTTTCCAAATCAAATTTATGAGTCTCTGTATGTACATATAAGACAGTTCATTCTTCTTGCATACATTTCATATCTAAGTAGAAGAAAATTAATGAGGAGAACACTGACAGGAAGCAGGAACTTTGCTGCTATTGACTGGACCCAAACCTTTGCTGGCTTACTACTAGAGCTTGGTTTTATTTTCTTTTGTCCTAGTTTGATAATCAGCAGCTTTCTGTGACATTGCTCTTGGAAGAATTCAACCTTTCTTAGTCTTGGGTACCTTTCCCTCACCTGAGATCAGTGGCACTGACACATTCTTCTTCCATGCTCCAGGTGTTGAGAGCTTTTGTCCTTCTTCTAACTCCATGAAGTATGAAGACAGATACATATACGGAATTCTAATAATTTCTCTTTAGTTTCGGAAGGACAGCTAGATCTTCAATATGTGAGTTCTTATCAATGAAAGCAATGTAAACATGGACTACTACAATCACCACCCCCAACTTACTAATAACTGGATTCATGACTTGCTTGAACTCTTTGAAGCATATTCCATTTATCCATAATTGTGATTTCTTATCTGTATGCCATAACTAATATTACTATACTTTGACTAGTGAAAAATAAAGCATGTAGGGCAAAATAAGAGCATTTATCTCTTATTTCATATTAAATATTTAACTTTATACTCCTGTCTCACCATAAAATTACTAAATCCCCCTGTTAATCTTTAAAAGAAACAACAACAACAACAAAAAAAAAAACTACAAAATCACTGTCTTAGTCAGGGTTTGTATTTCTGCACAAAACATCATGACCAAGAAGTAAGTTAGGGAGGAAAGCATCTATTCAACTTACATTTCCACATTGTTGTTCATCACCAAAGGAAGACATTGGGGAGGCCACATGCTCAGGAAAAGTTGGACAATGTAAAACAAATCTTATTTCTTTCTTTTCTTTCTTTTCCGTGTGTGTGTGTGTGTGTGTGTGTGTGTGTGTGTGTGTGCGTGCACGTGTGTGTGTGTGTGTGTGTGTGTGTGTGTGTGTGTGTGTATGTGCTTTCTCTTGTTTTGGTTTAGTTATTTTTTCTATGTTGGCGAGAGAAAAAATAAATTAAATGTGTGGGGAAGGGGAGATTTACGAGACATTTATAGAGAGGAAACAATATGCTCAAAATATATATTACATAAAAAACAAAAAAAAGAAAACTACAGACTAAAACCACTTATGAATGTAAACATAAATAAAGATGAAGTATCCATATCAAAGATTCTGTTTCCTTTTATAAATGTTAAATATAACATTCCTTTTGCTCTAGTTATTATTTTATTGTACTTTGTAGTTGTAGAAAACACCTAAAAGTGAGAGTTCGGGTGGAAGGAGGACAGAGTTAGCCATGGAATGACTTTGAGTATTCCTAGGAAAGTGTTTGCCAACAAGTTGCTCAAGTATGAGCAGCATTTCAGGAGTGACGAGAGGAAAACATAATGGTTTTTAATACGTCTACATCAGGTTACTGAAAACAACTGTACTCTCTGAGTCTAACATTAATCAGAGGTGACTCCAGAGGCCAGAAGAGGGTATTAGATCATATGGTTCAGGGATACCCAATAATACTGAGCTGATATGGGAGATGAGAATCCAACCATGAACCTCACAATATCAACACTGCTCTTAACTTCTGAGACATCTGCCTAGCCCCATAACTTACTGATAAATACTGTTTTTGCTTACATTCCTCTTTTTATATCTCTCAAAAAAATAATTAAACACATAATGTAAAATAAGGGCAATTTTTTGACTTAAAATATATTTTAATATAATCAGATACTATTGGGCAAGAATTATGTACAATTAGTCATTTATAAACATTTGGACAATCCTTTGAGGAAAATAATGGCCTTCCTGGAACTAAATATTTATTCACAAGGTATTTTGTATATAAAAATAGTCTGAGGGAATAATTTGGACATAAGACAGTTCTGGTGATGCAATCAAGCTTTCATAACATGCTTATTCTTGTATACCTTTAATTTCCTTGAGTATTCATAACTATTGAACTTTGTTATCCAAATTCTGGTCACTTGGTTTCATTGTTTCAGGATTTTGAGTTCTAAAAAAATTAGGTTAAAATATCTTCAAAGTCAAGGGGTACTTTAAGCTATAGTAGAGTATCTTGTACACATTTTCAAAATATACTCTTAAACATATAGACCAACTATATCTAATTAACAGCTTATTTCATAGAGTTATGATCATAAAGTTTTATTTTATTTATTTTTTTCTTTTAGATATTTTCTTTATTTACATGTAAATTTCTCCAT
>NW_022196905.1:191264382-191283744 GCF_008632895.1 Mastomys coucha
CCTTGTTACATGTTGCAGTATTTTTTGGGTATGTGCCCAGGAGTGGTATAGCCGGGGCCTCCGGTAGAACTATCATACCAAAATTACTCATTATAGAGATAAATCCTAAATAAAACCCTATAAAATAAAATCCATAGAGATAAAGCCTAAAATAACTAGTTACAGAGATATTTTTATAGAGCTCTATAAATTGAATTATTCTCTGTGTTTTCATAAGACTTACATGATCATTGTTCTGCTTAATAACAGTATATACAGATTTATCAGGCAAATAAATTCAACTATAATAGTGACTAAGTTTTCCTAGGAGCTGAAAATGATTCAATTCAATACTTAAGTACCTTTACAAGTAAGCAACGAAAAAGACTACATTTAAAGTTAGTACTACAATAAAAGAAGACTAAACTGTGAAGTTCTCTTATAGTATGGTGATTGTAGGTAATCATGTCATGGATATTTTGAAGAAGCTAAAACAAAACCATAAATGTTTTTGCTACAAAATAATGCATGTTTGAAGTGACAAATAAAATTTTCTGATTTAGTAATTACAAAATAAGTGAATGTATCTAAAATACCACCATACACCACACCATATCTGTCTATAGTTGTTATGTGTAAAATCAAAACTATGTATGATATATATATGGAATAAGTTTTTATTGTTTCTTGTTCAAATAGAGTCCAAGTTTGAATGTAAAAATACAAAACTTATAATAAATATCTGTTTTGACATTTTATTCTGGATTTGCTTTTTATGCTCTATTTCACATGGTAGGTAAAGATTTTATAGATGGAAAGATGTATAGTAGCTTCTTTATAAATATGGTTAGAATAGGACATACTTAACACATAAATTATATACTAATGTTGGGACCATTGTGACTGAAGAGCAAGATTTATTCTAGCATAAACAGTACTAAAATAACAAAGATGAATACAAAGAGGCACTGTGAATTAGGGAAATATTATCACTAAGGAAAACAATACAGTTACATTTGGCCAATGTGGAAAGTAGGTAAAAATAAAATTTCAGCCATCTAAAGATCACAACATAATAATAAGAAGGAAGTTAGAGAACAATAAAAATAACAAGAGGGAAGTTTGATCTCCTTACAAAACCTCACACTTTCTCATGGTGGAGTTTAGGAATCATCTAGAAAGTAATAAAGTATAACAAACAAACTGTCTGGGCTCCTGCCATAGGTGAATGCTAATTTCAGATGACAGATACACCCTCTTTAGACTCCAGAAAAATGAAGGGCATTCAATAGTGACAGTAAGAGTTAGTACGAGGACAGACAAAAAAAGAACATGTCATCTCAAATGATTTTTCAACCTAAACCAGGTTCAAATTTCCATGAAGGAAGCAGCTCTGGCCTGAATAGAAGATTACCTTTTAATTTCATTAAAACCAGAGGTTGTAATGCTTGTAACCTACACTCTCAGGAATTAAACTCTACCCATTTACCACATGATCTGCCACAAATGTTGTCCAAGTGGAAAAGGAAGAAATAATAGTGCATGTTTGGGTGGTGGAAGGACAAAGTGCCTGTGTTTCCTGATTTTACTTCTAAGAACTTCAGCTCATTCAATAAATACATTAAAAATGCAGCATAAAATATAGTTAAAATAGTTGAAATAGTAGCAATTTCCTTATCTTGTCAATTGACTATCTAGAGGGGCCATCTGGATCGGCCAGATTTGATAGCAATCATGATTCAGTTTATTTACACTCTAAAGGATAAGGCTATGTTCAATCAGATGGTCTGAAACTTCTCCAGCTGGTGTAACTCACCATGCATAGTCAGGCTTATAAAGATGTTTCATCTGAGAATATCTTAGACAATCACATTTTATCAACTTCGTCATTCTGTACCAGCTAACCATGCAACAATTACACCAAAACATTTCCCAGCATTCTTTTTTCTACAGTGTTCTATATATTTCTTCCTCACTCTTTTCTGCATCCTATAAAAGCTGCCAAGGATTCCCAAAGGGAACCTCTATAACACCGTTATAAAAAATTGAAGCAAAGTGTTCATTCTTGGCTTTGAATGAATGGTTTCATCATGTGTTTTAGAAGCAATGCTGTCACTGTTTCATGTGATAGTTATTAATAACAGTCAGAGTTATCCTCTGTAATAATCCCACAAATATTTGTGTCAAACACTCACACTGTTTAAAAGCATTAATTTGCATAGAATTACATTCCTGAATGAAGTGGGGGATGAATGTCATAAAATGAATTTATTTTGGATTGAGGAAATAGTCATAAAAGTATTCTTAAGTAATATCTAGTTTATTTTATTAGGACACAGAAAAATGTTTTTTTCAACTTAAATGAGATTTTTGTCCATATTTTCTTCCACAAGACTTAAAGATGTTTTCCATGGTTTGTATAATTCTTTATTTTTAAAAAAAAAAAAACATGCCTCATAATTCTAGGTTTGCAAATACTTTGTGTAATGTACGAAATGGTATGTTCAGGGTGAAATTTTTGTGATTTATGGAAAATTTAAAGAAAGATGGGTCTTTTTTTAAGATTAAATATTATAATTTTTTATTAGTGATTGATGGTTGTTGATATAGTTATATATTTATAACTTTATATGCATGCACACATTGCATATATATATTTAGACATGTACTTAAAGCACATTGTATTTTATTTTATTTATTTATATTTCAAATGTTACCCCCTTTCCAGGTTTCCCCTCTACAAATCCCCTACCTATCCACCCTTGCCCTGCTTCATTGAATGTGCTCTCCCACCCAGCTACCTCTTGAAATCAGTCTGGCTGTTCCTCATACTACCTGAGGACCCAGGTATACCACTCCTGGGCATATACCTAGAAGATGTTCCAACAAATAATAAGGACATATGCTACACTATGTTTATAGCACCCTTATTTATAATAGCCAGAAACTGGAAACAACCCAGATGTCCCTCAACATTGGAATGGATACAGAAAATGTGATACCTTTACACAATGGAGTACTACTCAGATATTAAAAACAATGACTTCATGAAATTCGCAGGCAAATGGATAGATCTGGAAAATATCCTCCTGAGTGAGGTAACTCAGTCCCTAAAGACCATATATGGTATGTACCCACTCATAAGTGGGTATTAGGCAAAGAGCATGGAACGACTCGCGGACTACATGAAGCTCAAGAGGAAGAAAGACTAAAGACTGGCTGCTTCAGTCCTACTTAGAAGGGGTAACAAAATAGTCAAGAGTAGTAGAGGGTGGGGGAAATTTGGGAGGAAGCAGGGGGAGAAGGGAATCAGGTATGGGAAGAGATGGAGGAGATGTATAGGGGGCCAGGAAATTGAACCGTTGTGTGTAGCAATGGGGGTGGGGATTGGGCGTAGTAGCCAGAAAGTCCCAGATGCCAGGAAAGCAAGAGGCTCCCAAGACCCCATGGGGATGACATTAGCTGAAATACCCCACAAAGGATAGGGAGAACCTGTCGAGACCATATCCAGAGTTAGGCATGGCTTCCTGGTTGAGGGATGGGGCCACCTACCCGTCTCCAAAACTTTAACCCAAAATTTCTCCTGTCTAAAGGAAATACAGGGACAAAGAGTGGAGCAGAGGTTGAAGGAAAGGCCATGCAATACCTGGGGATCCATACCACATGCAGAACAAAACCCAGACACTAAGAAGTGCTTGCTGACAGGAGCCTGATACAGCAGTCTCATGAGAGACTCTGCCAGATCCTGCCAATCGGACTGAGCACAGGGACCCCAATGGAAGAGTTAGGGGAAGGACTGAAACAGCTAAAGGGGCCTTATCTGGCATCAATAGGTGGGGATACCCTTGGTCCTGTGAAGGCTTGATGCCCCAGTGTAGAGGAATGCTAGGGTAGAAGTGAGTTTTTTATGATTGACTGAAATGTTCACCTGGGTGGTGTCCTTCTATAGTTCCTCTTTCTGAATTGTCAAGACTTCTCCTTTTGCTCAGAGAGGAGACCTCCAAAAGATTTGTAGTCAGAATAAAAATGAAAATGTTTTTCAAAGGAAATAAATGTCTGCCTTCTTTTTTCCCCACACACACATTGACAAGAGCTTGAAAACTAATTTTCTAAGGTCTTTTAATTTGGCTTTCCCCCCAATTCTCTCTGTGTGCTGATTTAGCTGAAGCAAAAGAGCACAAATATTTAAACTTATTATTTCATCTTCTACACATGGTTTAGAATTAAAAAGCTTACAAGAAAATATAATGACATTTTTATAGGATTTAAATGTGTATAATTGGCTTTAGTTAGTTTCAGTATAATAAAAATAGCCACTTTCCCAAATGTTTACTGTGCCAAAGACAATTCTAAACATGCCTAAAATATTTGCAATAGAATCACACTGCCCAATTTTTGTTTTCCCTTTACCTTCTGTTCAAGCAGATTTAACTTCTATATACAAAAACTCCTGAAAATTTGATCTGGAGTATCTTTAGGTATATTAAAAGAAAGACAGCCCCAGAGATGGAATCACTTTCATACAAAGTACAATACACTCTCTATAAATGACAGGAAACATGAAATGGACATACCGAGGATATGTTGCAACCAGAGGGGTTAGGAAAGCTTCATACCAGCACAATAGCTACATGCTAGAAGTGAGTAAAATTTGGGTTGAAAAATGTCTGCATAAAATATTTCAGAAAAGTAAATTTTAAGAATGCCTAGATCTGAAGATAAAGCAGCAGCACCCTTCAAAGCCAGGATGATATGAGTGCTATCTAAGAGGAACTTTTGGAAGAATACTGAGTCTTAAGGTGAGAACTGTACTTTGAAACAGGGGCTTTTGCGTTAGAATTTAATTTGTCTTGTAAGAACCACTGGCAATATGAGTGATAGTCTCATGATTCATTATGCTAACAATCACAAATTTAGTGGATGTTTCATTCTATAAAGTAAGATGAAATTCACTTGGCTGTAGAAACAATCAAAGACTAAAAAAGTATGTACCACACAGGACTACTATTGTTTCATATACTGTTTATACTGCTTTCCATGTTGCTAACTGAAGTCGGTAATATGAAATCACATATACTTTGAAGAATACAATGTCTTTTAATGTTTGTGCCATTTCCAAATGCATGCAGTATGTTGTTTAGGATATTTATCAACAGTTCCAAACTGTATCACAGATAAGAAAAAAACAACACAGATGTTTTGAATATTTTAATGGACACTTTCATGTGGGCATATTTTTGTTAATTTATTTCTTGGGAATTTCATATGTGAATAGAATGGGTTCTGACCAAACCAGTGTCAGCATCTTTTTACCCTCTGCTCTGTTTTCCTCTCCCCTCTCCACAAGCTATTTCTTTACTTCACTGTCTCAATTCAGTGCTGTTGGCATAGGAATGGGTATAGGACCATCCCTATGTATCCATATTTTAAAGTATGTGAATACTTTCTTACAAAAATGTAATTATAGCATATGCAATCTCTGTAACTTATACTATAGCTGGTCTACAGTCATACATGAAAATTGATGACAAAGCATGAAGTATAGCTCCATGTGGTTTCCTATAATCCTTACTGAGTGAATGAATGACAAAATTCTGTATTTTTATAGAAGCTTAAAATGAATTGTTTTAATCCTGATTAAGTTATACATTTTAGGGAGGTAAGTGAATATTGGGATCATGATACTAAGGAATGTGGAATGAGGGAAGATCCTGTGACTTGCTCTTGTATCAAGTGGAACTGTTTCCCTTGGATTACATCAAAAATGCATCTAGTAGCATTTTAAAATACTTGGTTACAGAAAGCTGTGAGAATTTGAGGTGCAAATTATGCAGGAATACCCAGTTAGAGTGAAAGTGTAGATTAAACGACCAATCAGATTGTAATGTGAAAAGACAGATCAGAGATGATTGGCTCTTAGGAGAAAGGTCAAGCTGTTTTTGAATTTAGATTGAGTCTGTGGAAAAATGAAAGATTTAAATAAAAAAAATTTTTTTTTTGAGTTTTTGAGACAGGGTTTCTCTGTATGTCTCTGCTACAGAAATTAGTTTGAGATATCTAAAGTAAGGTATTTTTTATAAAGTACCAATCATAAACTCTCTTAAGGAGGGTAAAGAGAAATCTATGGTTTCATAAACATACATTTTTATTTGCCAATAAATTGGAATGATTACACAACTCATTAATGGAAATACTTGTATTAATTAGAATATTTTTGTAGCAATGAATGTTCCAGAGGAAATACTCAAAATTAGTGGTTAATACAAAGTGCAACACAATTGAAGGTTCTCAGTGCTTCTAATACTAAACTGGAACTTATTTACTATTTTTATTTTGAGTTTATTCTATGAGACATATGTAAAATTAAAGTCATTACAATAATTAACTTTATATAGGAAATAATAGTAAGGTGATTACATTTGTTATTTTTGAGTATCTATTGGTTTAATAACTTCTATTTGGCCACTTTACCATTATTGACAATGAAGTTTTCTGCAAAGTTATACAAAACAGGAGCAAGATGATTTTGTTCAGGAAAAAGATGCTTTTTTTTTGAAGTAGAAACTTTCAAACATTATGTTTGAGACAGAAATTCATCCATCCTCCTTAGTAAACTTCATATATTTTTTATGTATGATTTGGTTAATTTTTCCCAAATTATAATATTGTATTTTAATGTCTATATAGATCTATATGTTGCCACCAGGTATTTGACAAAGCTCTGATTATGATTATAAGGAAAATCTTCACCTGGAGTTTGAAGTGATAACACAATGTGAAGTGCTCTGAGTCCTTCACAACCTTAGTATATTAGATATAATATCTAAAACTATTTTAACACCCTTGTAGTTTTAAATAACACCAAACTACCTTCAAAACCATGTGCTTGAAAGCAAGATCACCTTTCTTCCAAACAGACATCATGTTTTATTTTATTTTTATTTTTTCAAAGGGAAAATATTTAATTAAGTGATGATTACTTAATACAACAGAAACATTCCAGAATTTTTATAAAATAATAAGAGAAATATATTATCATTCTTAAAATATAGCCTTAAAAGCTCACATTCCTTTTATTCTTAAGTGAATTTGCCTCTTAGATTTCAGGAATAATATGTGTTGTTGCTTTTTTTTTTTTTTTTTTTTTTTTTTTTTTTTTTTTTTTTTTTTTTTTTTTTGACTCTTGAATTAGGGCTAAAATCTTCATTTGTAGGATTCCATAGCACTTTATATAAATTATTATAAATATGATATTAAGATTCTGAGATTTCAAACACATTATTCATTATATATTTTAAATGTTTCTTTCAATTTTGATCAATAGACATGTTGAACTATTTACACTTAATTGGGCTGTACTATAATTCCATCCAATGCACTGTCTTGAAACAGCAATTAAGATAAGTCTTCTGGCTTTAGGCATTGTCTTTTAGGTATCATGCTCCAACATGTAATAAGGACACATGCTCCACCATGTTCATAGCAGCCTTATTTATAATATCCAGAAACTGGAAACACCCCAGATGTCCCTCAACAGAGGAATGGATACAGAAATTTTGGAACATCTACACAATGGAGTACTACTC
Organism: Mastomys coucha; assembly: GCF_008632895.1. NCBI lineage: Eukaryota > Metazoa > Chordata > Mammalia > Rodentia > Muridae > Mastomys > Mastomys coucha. Next base: position 191,271,948 of record NW_022196905.1, read on the forward strand.
AGCTATTAAAAACAATGAATTTGTAAAATTCTTAGGGAAATGGGTGGATCTGGAGGATATCATCCTGAGTGAGGTAACCCAATCACAAAAGAACACACATGGTATGCACTCTCTGCTAAGTGGATATTAGCCCAGAAATTTGGCATATACAAAGTACAATCCACAAACCACAAGAAACTCAAGAAGAAGGAAGACCAAAATATGGACATTTAATTCCTTCTTAAAAGGGGGAACAAAATACCCATGGAAGGAGTTGCAGAGACTAACTATGGAGCAGAGACTGAAGGAAGGACAAGCCAGCCTGATATAGCTATCTCCTGAGAGGCTCTGACAGTACCTGACTAATACAGATGTAGAGGCTCACAGCCATCCATTGAACTGAGTACAGGGTCCCCAATGAAGGAGTTAGGGAAAGGACCAAAGGAGCTCAAGGGTTTGCAGCCCCTTAGGACGAACAACAATATGAACTAACTAGTACCCTCAAAGCTCCCAGGGACTCAACCAACAACCAAGGAGTACACATGGTGGAACTAATTGCTCTGACAGAATGTGTATAGTAGAAGATTGCAAAGTTGATCATTAATGGGAGGAGAGGCCCTTGGCCCTGTGAAGGTTCTGTGCCCCATGTAGTGGAATACCAGAGCCAATAAGTGGGAGAGGGTGGGGTGACAAGCAGGGGGATAAGGGAGGCAACAGGGGGATTGTTCTTGCTTTTTTTTTTTGAGGGGAAACTGGGAAAGGAGGAATCATATGGAATGTAAACAAAGAAAATATCTAATAAAAAATATGAAGAAAAAATACATGATCAAGCTGTGACTTTTCAAGTATCCATTCTGCCATTCATTGTTGACGTCTACATTATAGTTTCTCTGAATGACAAAAAGTATTCTAAGATGTTCTATTCCTTCAATTATTTGCTCCTTAAATCACATGTATGCTAATGAACATGATTAAGGTTGAAATAGTTAGCACCTATCACGTATCAGAAGTAAGATAAATACATTTTTTCTATACTAATCAAGTTATAATTCCTCAATAATGATCTCAAATAAACATGCATTTGAATTTAAACTAAACTGATAGAATTCAAGCAGCATCTTTAATTCTCCAATTGTGTCATTTAAAATAAACAAGATTTAAAAAGTTTATGTGTGCTGGGCAGTGGTGGTGCATATCTTTAATCTCAGCACTTGGGAGGCAGAGGCAGGCGGATTTCTGAGTTCGAGGCCACCCTGGTCTACAGAGTGAGTTCCAGGACAGCCAGGGGTACATAGAGAAAACCTGTCTCGAAACCTCACCAAAAAAGATTTAAAAAAATAATAATAAAGTGGTTTATGTGTATGAGTGTCTTGCTTGCATCTAGGTCTGTGCACCAGTATGTTGTCCATAAAGACCAAGTTAGGATAACAGGTCCCTTGGCACTGGGGCTAGAGGTGGTTGTGAGCCACTATGAGGTGTGGAAAACAAATCCACAGCCCTCTGCAAGATAGTTGATGGCCTTGCCTTTTCCAACCCTGAATACCCTACTTTAAAAAATACTCAATGAAAACATTGTATAAATTTTATAGATACCTCTGAACGATCATGATTCTTTTTATATTGTGATATTCTCCTGAATGGTGTTCATGAAAGATTTTGGGGTTTTGTTTTGTTCTTAGAGCTGGAATAAAATATCATTTACCATTACCTCTCTTTTATACATAGTAATATATCTATTATATATTGCTATTGTGATGTAAGATTCTCTTTCTCTCTTTCTTGCTCTTTCCCTCTCTTTCCCTCTCTTTCATACTCTCCCTACCCTAGTTCTTTCTTCCCTAAAGGTCTCATAACATATTTTATCTTACACTCTGATATATATTAGTGCTAAGAAATGTTTTAACCTTATTATTATTTACTTATAGGAAATCTTACTTTTATCAGCACTTAAAATATCCCTTTCATTTTGATCTTCTGTATTTCACATTACTGTGCACAAATGATTCAGAAATTAAATGGATATCACAAAACAAGCAAACAAACAAAGCAAAAGAACTCAGCTAGTAATTTATTAATTATTTTCCTCTCATAATTTTAGCATCTTGCTTACCATGTGGTGTAATAATATTTGCTTTTTTAGTTGATGATTTCTTCATATAGATTCCTGTTTTGAGTTATTTGTTCATATATCACAATTTGGTTCATTTTATAAAAATCACTCATATAAGTTTGGGAACATAATATATCATTTACAACATTGTTTAGGAGGTTATGTTTAGATTTAATTTTCTGATTATTAGCTCTTTTAGCTCAAATACTGTAGTTATGTTTCTGTTGTAAAATATTGTTTTTTGAGGAACATGCAAGACATTTTCCAAATCATGTTCTGTTTTACTCACTTGTATTACACTGGCTATATACAAATGCCACCAGCGTATTCAGTTCAGAATTCAAGACAGATTTTATATTAACATTTTGGTATCTCTACATTATGGTCATGATGAACATAGTCAAGTACTTTGTACTAAGTATTGAAAATACCTGAATATCCAAATGCTTATATAAAGGTTAAGTCCATCATCTTGTGGGAACTTTGAACATGCATATTTGGATTTCCCATATAAATTGTAACAAAAAGATAGCTTGCTCTATGTGAGAGACAATTATACCAATCCCCAGATACAAGCCCATTACTCTACTTGCTCATGTCCAACATTCAAATTTCCATAAAGCAGATTCACAATATAATTTAGACTGCTTCACAGTCAATAACCCTTAAGCCTGAATACCACAGATGGGCTCATCTTTCTGTGATATTCTTCTTAATTACTTTCAATAATATATCTATCAGGGCCATGCACCTGGTTTGTTCATAGACATCCTCATAGAGGTGAATAACATTGGACTGTCCTCATAAAGAGCCTAAAGACTAGTCACAGTTCATGTTGTGTTTAAGGTATACTGATTTATCTCCACCATGTCTATTTAATATTAATATGTAAGGTTTTCATGATGTAACATATTGGGTTGTGCTAGAAGGAGTGAATGCTTTCTTATATTCACTTAGAAATTTCATATCATTGCACTTTCATGCACACTTTTCATTGTAGATCAAACATGAGTACTTTTGCGATGGCTTCATGAAAGTGCACTTATAACAGTCTCAGAAAATTCTTCTCAGAATGTGTTGCTGTAAGATGACTTATTTAGGTGCATTTGTGGACACACTCTAAAATTACTTAAAGTGATTAATATTTTGCCCCTAATTTTGATTTGCTTTAAACATGAATAAATACACTGATATTATCTTTATTAAGTTTTTCAGAGGAAATGTTGTGTTCACCTGGAAGATAAATGAACTAACTGACAAATGACAGATGGAGAACAGGGATGTAAGTTTTCTCCGTAGGGTATTATTCATGTAGTTCATATTTTGTTTATATTTTAGGAGCAGGAATTTTTCTGTTTACTTTGCATTAGCAGTAAGTGTATCTCCTGTTTATCTGCCTAATTTTGATGAATTTCACTTGAATCAATATTATTAGCAAAATGGTGATTTAATCTCCCTTTTTTTCTGCTTTAATTTCAGTATTTATGATTTGTCTCCTATATTCAGAAAGGAACTACATAAGATTTGTAACACAGAATATTTTATTTTGTGCTAAAAGAATATTCTTATTCTTAAATTAATGTGTAATACTAGCAAATGTATTTTAATTTAAATAAGGTGGATTTTCTCTGTGGTGTAAGCTGTTTTCTGTGTTTAGAGCTCAAGGTTGAATATTGTGGGGCTGAAAAGATCTCAGCAGTTAAGAGCATTTGCTGTTCTTCCAGAGAACATAGGCTTGATTCCCAGCACACACAGTGCGGCTTACAACTGTTTCTAATTCTAGTTATGGGGGGCCCAATGCCTTCTAACATAAATGGCACACAGACAAAGTTGTAGACAAAACATCTATACACAGAAAATAATAAAATAAACATAATTTAAAAAGATTTAATATTGAAATAGTATGTTAAAAAAAACAAGTACTTGAATTAATGACTGTTTTCAAATTTATACAATATTAATGATGCTACAAAATAATTAATACTTAACTGTAAAATAAATGATTCTTAAAATGATATAAAGCCAAATTCTATAGTTTAGTGTAGCACAGAAATCACTATGTATCCCAAGCTGCCCACATATTTTTGGTGTTCTTCCCTTTTCTGCTTTCTGAAATTATGTATATAAACTACTTCATATAGTATGACTACTGTCTTTTGTGCATTTTTTACTAGATATTTCTGAAGATTCTTGAACTCTCTTAAAGTCTACTAAACTATTTTCTTAATGGTTTTATCCAAATATAAGATAATGAAATATGCTACAAAATATTAATAAAGTTACCAAGTTCTTGGACCCTTTTTATACTAGCTGGAATCCCTCCTCATGATGTTTCCTAATTTACTTCTTATTTTTAAGGTAACTACAATTTGGATTCTAGCAACTGGTGAGGTAGATCTAGGATTAAATATGCAAACTGTTAAATATTAAGGGAATAGGCTCTTGGATACAGGGGGAGGAGAAATTGGATAAGGAACTGTGGAAGCAGGGACCAGGATGGGGGCAATGTCTGGACTTTAAAAGTTAAAAAAATTAAAGTAATAATAATAATAAGGAAAAGAGAAAGAAAAAATCTGTTAAAGTACAACCTTCTACAGATCAAAAACAGCTCAAGTAATGAAAAACACCTCTTTTTAAAGTACAATTGTCTTTAAATTTCTGAAGGTCTCCCAAGGCATGATTAAATTTAGATATTTGCAACCTCTTAGTGCCCATAAAATTTCACTATGAACTAGTCTACTGTCAAATCACAGTAAGTGTGCTGAAGGATTAGCCAAGTAGTCTTCTTAAGGGAAAACTGAAAGAAAACAAAATTTAAACATAAAAATCACATGATCGTTCTCAAACTATTCCCTAATAACTTGTGTCTTATGTAACTTAGCAGCATGAACTTTGCATAAAATATATAAAGTCAATCTTTTCAGCTTGCTGACACTTCCATTATTTTGATTATGAGACCACACCCTTATTATATTTTATGTCAAGAATACAATGGTACAGATGGGACAATAGAAATGGAATAGCACCCAGGTCAGTTCCTCCACTGTTCCCAGATATTAATTGATGAATGTACTTGTCTGAATTCTTTATTTTAAGCTATATCCATTTCTCTTTTGTTCTTTATTTTCAATGCTAAATTATCTCCATTAGTTAGTTGATATAAAATTATTAAGTTTTAGGCATTGTGGTGCTTAATATTAGCTACATATTACTCTGTAAGAAGAGATGGAAAAAGCCCTCAGTTCTAAAGACACAAAGATGAATATTTTTTAGATTATTTTAATCACACTTTTGTTAACTTGTATTGGGTGATTGTAAACTGACTCTTCAAAGGACATTAATGACTTGGTAAGAGAGTCTCTGATTATCTTCAAGTTTTTTATGCGATTATGAACTCTCTGGGGTTTTCTAACTCAAGAATACATTATGTTGTTTAAAACATGAAAGAAATAAGATAAAGTAAATGATAATATTAAACAAATATTCAAGAAAACAACTTTAAAATCTCCTTAAAATATAAAGAATAAAAACTCAAACAAATCTAAATTAGATGAATTTAAAGATTAATATTCTTTATTAATATTTTATAATAAATCCAATGGTGTACACAAAACAAAACAAAGATGACATATGACAATAAATGCCTAATTAAAAGAAAAGATACATACAAAGACAGCATAAATCATAATAATTGTATGAGAAAATACACAATATTGTTAGAAACATAGTAATCACATGAATGAAAATAAATTATATGCCATAATGATGAGAATGGTAAGGCTATTTATATTTCCAATGAAAACTGAATAATAGTAGTTATGGCTATATATTACATTGTGGCAAATATGAATGATATCATACTGTGAAATATTCTTGAAAGTTTAAGTTACAAAATATTTATTAAAGATTTAAAAGAACAGCAAGAAAATGCTATATTCTGAAGATAAAAATGAATACCTTAGGGAATCACAAAAAGAAAAATAGTAACCATGGGCTGATAAATATAAACCAACACTAAAGCGATGGTGTGAGGCTTGGAATGCAGAGGGAGAGCATGCAGTGAGTACAGCCAACCAGGTTTTAAAAGACTGAAATTTAGGATGTCCACTGATGGAAGCATGCCAAAAACCAAGTCTTTGTATTAAATCAACTCTATGTACCTGCAATAAAAAGGGGAAAAATTTATTGACCAACTGGAAAAAAGCTATTGCAAACTGCATTTGTTGAAGAAACCATTGAGAAAACAGCACTGATTGTCACCTGAATGTAAACAAGCATTGTTTTAAAAGTAAGATAACTCTTAAAGTTTTATAAGTAGAAGATGATTGAGAAAATATGACCTCAATTTTTTTCATTTTTAAGATTAAAAGATGGGGCAGTATAAGGCAGAGGATGAGAATCATTTTGCCTCTAAATCAGAGAGGGTAAAGATAAGACAGAAGACATTTAGAACATCTGCTGAAATATTATGAATGATTGTACTCTACTAACTATATAAAAGAGAGTTTGAAGGAAGTCAACCTTTGTGGTTAAATGGTGATGACTTTAAATCAATGAGTTTCTAAACAATAATCTTAAATTATTGCCAGTAAATTGCTGACTAGTGAGACCCCATAGGTGAATATAACAGTACAAGTGCTACAGACTTGTATCATATCATATCATCTATTGTATTATATTATAATATATTATATGGTATTATATTGTTATTTTATGTTTTATTACCTTATGATGTCATATTGTATTGTATGTATTATATTTTAAACATGTTCAAGTGATTGTACCACACACTGCGTGGGTATGTGCATTTTACTGCAGATGCCTGAGGACACAAGTGCTGTGGTCTTCCTGGAGCTGCAATTGCAGGCATTTTTGACCTGTGAAACAGTGTAATAGAAAGAATACTTTGGGGTTTCTGCAAGAGAAATATGGCTTTTATCTTTGAAGCTATATCCTTAGCCCCCAACACTGGCCTTTGTCATTAATCTTGTTTTCCACAAGAAACAGATATAAAAGCTCATTGCTGAAGATCCTACATCTCTTGCTTGCAAAATATAACATTAAGCTTAAAGCTTCCTCTTTGCTAGCTATATTTAATAAAGTCCTAATGTTCTAAACAGGCTTCTGAGGAGAGAAAAGGCATCAATGACCTTATCCATGTGTAACCTTAATGAATATTACTGCCAAATTTCCAGACAAGGCACATGCACATGTATAATAATAGAATAAAAGTTATAGATATAACCAACCAGTCAGTGATTATATATGAGGTATAATTCACAAGAAATAATCCATAGCTAGTACTTTAAACCTCAGTCAAAAAATTTATGCTTGGGGACATCATATAACCTAGGAATTCATACTATTTCATACTGAGTATTTCATACTATTCATATTAACTAAATTTACATAGCTTCAACATAAATTCTAAATAACTATTTTTATATCTATAAACGTAATCTACCTCTCAGCCCTGATCAGAATCATCTGCATGAAGTAAATAACAGTTAATGCCATTTTCTACCCCAAGAGGCTTGGAAGCATAAGAATTAATTGTCTAGCCCTAAATAAATCCTTTACACAACGACTTCTAAAATCTAGGGAAGACTATGGAAGAGCGGACAGAGGAAATGTAAGAGTTAGAAGACGCCCTTGCAAGTATGACATATCCTCTGCAGCAATAATTATACCATTTGCAGGTTACATGCACTTGGCCTGATGGTGTCAAGTCCAGCACTAACTGGAATAGGATATGGTCACTATCCTTACTGCTGAACTATGGACTAAAAGATTGTAGGCGAGGAGGAGTCATTTTCTTCAGTTTGGTGCTCAGAGGAAAGACCAGCAAGCTTCACTATAGAGTTTAAACCTGTGGTCGCATAGACAGCCCATATTATATCTAGTGGAGACTGTGCTTATGCCTGCTCTGAGAAGAGGTCTAGACAATGGGTATCAGTAACAGAATGCTTGAATGTAGGAAAGTTAAAGAAGGAGGATCCATAAAGATGGATTCATAATGATCATGATAAAGACTAAGAAGAATGTAATATTTTTGCCAAAAAGTAAATCATACCATAGGTGCAATTTGGATCTCTGAAATTTAGGGAACATTTGAAAGAGAGGATCAAGTAACAAGACAATATTAAAACCTTAAGAATAAGGATTGACTGAGAAATATGCACATCACAATAAAATTTAAATAAGCATAACAATGTTAAAATATTATCTGATAAAATCTATATAATGAAATTGAAAAACAAAATGTGTCCTCGATGTTCAAGTTGAAAATGAATGATTGAACTAATGACTTATTTTCAGGTCTATAATATAATTTAAGTAGTTTAATCTTGAGTGAATTTAGTGAGAAAATCATATGTTAGCTTCAAAAACAACATGCTAGCTGCTAACTAGTTGTAAAAATGGGCACTAAAAAAAGTGATTATCAAAGGCAAACTTTCTGAAAGTACTATAAACACACACATGTACAAAAATAATGATATGATTGCTACCAAAATCATGCTATTAAATCAAGTTCAGATTAGTGCAAATAATGACAATTATTTAAGCAACACAGTGCAACTATTAATAAAATAGGTTCTAGCAAATTCAACAATGAATCTCGTTTTATGTGCACTTGGACAGTTCTTTCTGGCGGTTTGTGGATACTTCTGTAGGGACTTGTATGTCTTCATCATTAGTGTCAGTGTTTATTGAAAGAAAGAATGCTGGAACGAGAAAGTAAACTATTAGGATATGTTAGTGAGTGATAGTGATCTTCATTTATAATGGGATGACGTTAATATTAAGAACACAAGGGAAATACACTCAATCAGTTTATATCTGGTCAATGGGGATATCTAATCTCATATTTTGGACAGCGCAGCATATAAAGGGCTTGCTGTACAAACACAAGAACCAAACTTCAATGTCCTGGCATTTACACTAAATATTATATGAAAATTCCACAAAACAAAATCAAAAAAGCAAAAACAAGAGGAAGTGAGAATAACTGCCTGCCTGTCATCCAAACACGCAGAAGGCACAGTGAATCCCTACAAATAGGGTTATTTAAAGAGCTTGACTATAAAGAAAATTGTTTAAAAAAAGCTGCATGTGCTAATAATGCTTTTATTCAAATGTATCTTATTTTATACTTGAATATTATGAGTTGTGTAGTTAGGATCTTCATTTCAAATTCCTTGCAATTTGCATCCTGAGTATTGGTGCATATTACCACTAAATAGTAGCTATATTTGAAATGTTTGCTGAGCTCTTTAAAATAAAGACCATTTTTAACTAGCAAGGTGTTGCAATATCTCATGTACAAAGGTGTTTGATAATAAGTCTGATAGCTTGCTTCCCAAGACTCACAAAGTAGAAAGAACAGAATCCCACACTGGGCTTCTTTGCACATGCACATGTGCACTCTCCTCTGCCACTGCCACCACACACTCAGGCACACACACACACAATGTACATGCACACACATAAAATTGGTGAGCTATATTATTTGACACATGTGTTCTGGTTGAATATTCGAATATTCCTTGTGTTGTTTCTTTTTCTCATTTTAATTCTTAAATTATTTTCATGGTGGTGTAAATCACTTCTCTAAAATGGATAATTGTGTTTTTTTTTTTTTCACTGAAGTGTTCACTTCTGATTAATGCTTTCTCCTAAAGTAATACAGGAAAAAAACAAATGATCTAACTTTTTCTCACCACCAATCATATAAGTGCTCTTTTATGGATTCTATCATGGTTGTTAATGAGATCCAATGTTTTGCTACCTCTGCATGTTAGTTTTTTAAACACGTTCCAGTTAATGCGCTACTCATTGAACTTTTGATTATGTTCTACACCACATACTGTAAACAAAGAACTAACCCTGAAAACTTCTTTAATGTCAGGATACCAATTTTAAAATGGAATGACTTCAGAATGACTTCATTTTCAGTAGCGTCTGCAGAAAGGGTAGAATTCAGAGTTCTACAAGAATCTCCTGAGTATGACCTTAAATTTTATTATTCAGCCTTCAAAATCCATCCAGAATGCTCACATGACTTCACATCATGCCAGTCACATGGTACTTTATCCATTTTTTGTCTGTCTTGTTTCTGAATTTAGTTCCTTTTGACATTTATTGTATTATATTATGACGCTCAAATCTTGCTGATCTCCTGAGTTGGTTGTTTCTTAGTCTGTAGAATGAGACACTTCTATTTCCTTTCTTTTAAACTTGCATTGAAGAGTATTAATGTCTATATATACCATGGAAAGATACTTTAAAACTCAAGAAGAATGGAAGAATTTTGTTTTGAAAATCGTCTTTGTAATGTATGACCATTGTAGAAAATGTTAACCACTTACCAGTGATCTTACATGTAACCTTCAACAGTGCTTTCAAGAGTACCAATCCAAAATCTCAGCATAAAATTAAGAATTATAACTGAAATTAACAAACTTTTTCCCAAGAAAATAAAATTATCCTTGTTCATTCTTGAGGAAGCCATGTTTACTAGCCATTTTTTATTCACCAGAAACTGGGGCAAAATACATAGACTTCAGAGGATGAATCTAGAATAATAGTAAATTTATTGAAATACTTGATTCCTCCCTGCTTCACACCAGAACACAGATTTTCTATAACACATCAACACACAAGAAGGCATATAAGAAACAATTAATGGTGACCCCCAGAAACAAACACATGCTTCCTTTGGAAAACCTGAAAGTATAATTTCACCATCAGTGTAGATTCTTACCTTTCCCTCTAAAGTGGTCCTGCCAAGATCTGCAGGGGCATATTCGAGTTAGCACCCTGTTCTTTTGCTCTGTTGTGCTCTCGTTTGTACGTTTGGTCCCTTAAACATGCTTTGTTCTTTATTCTTATGCATTTTTTTCTATTTTCAGATGTTCTGTAAGTTCGTTTGAGTTATAGTTGGAACACAATTAGCTCAGAAAGTGTGCTTGTTTTATTGTGAATGATTTTGTTATAGTCTATTTTTATCTGTCTTCCATTCCTGATTTACTCATTACCAGGGTCTTTAATTAACCTACCTCTCAATTGCCAAAATATATTTCTTTCTGGTATTTATTTTTTTACTCTGAATCATTGTAAGCCTAACTGTGGGGAGCCGTGAATCTTGAGAGACATTCGCCATGGCGGGATGGCAACTACTTCCGCTGTTAACTCCTAGGGACAACTGTTTGCGCATGTGCGTGGAGAACTGTTTGCGCATGTGCATAGAGTGAAAAGGACGCCATGTCACGGCCCATCCCGGGGCGTTATGTAGGGTAATGAGCGAACAGCCAATCATGAGCAGACACGCCACACTGTGGGCAGATACGCTGCATTGTGGTGTATATAAGCAGTGCAGATTTTGGGCTCGACCCCTTTTTTCCCTATGGATGGAGACAATAAAACGTTGGTTGCTGCAGAAGGAACCTAGAGTGTCCGCGTGTCTTCTTCCTGGCGAGACGACTGTGCAGGCTACACCCAACTATACTTAGACTGCCCTTAGTACTTATATAGAGTGAATGTGGCCTGTTATTATTACTACTACTTCTTCTTTGTAGGTGTAATCAGCATAGCCAACTTATTCATCATCAACATCATCAGCATCACCAGCATCATCAGCATGTTCTTCCTCCTCCTTCCTTCTACTCTCTTTCTCTTTCCTCCTCGACTTTTTTTTTTTTTTTTTTT
>NW_022196905.1:191283754-191327829 GCF_008632895.1 Mastomys coucha
GTGCTGGGAATTTAATCAAGACCCTGACATATGCCTAAGAGGAGCCTGGAAGTAAGGAATAGTGAAGGTTTCATGTTGAATGTAATTCTAATCAAGATACCTTGGCTCTGCTTTCTTCTGATTTGGAATACATGAGAGGATGTTTGATCAACACTATCTTCTTCTTTTCTGTCTGCATTTCTGGAGAAAGCTAAACATGCTGGAGTTTTTGCTTTTTACCTTGGCTAACTCTACATTACAGTAATGTACAAGAACTAGTATTGCAGGGTTTTGTTGTGCTGTTGTTTCATGATACATACTAAATACTTTCAAGCATGTCCGAGTTATATAGCGTCTTCAATTACCTACCTCTCAATTGCCTAAAGATATTTCTATGCTTGCACTCATCCTTGAACCATCTCCACAACTGATATTCTTTTCAGTATTGTCATAGAATGTATTACTTATCTCTTATTTCCTTTTGTAAAACAAAAGCTCTTTTAACATTCTGTCATTCTGCTAATATGATTTGTAGACAGCAAACCATAATGCTAAAAAGCTCCTTTAAGCAATAGTTATTGCAGACTTTATCCGTTATTTTGATTAGCTAAAATTGTGATGTGATACAATTCAATTTCAATTAAGTTAAATTAAGATTCGAATGCAACAATGATAATCACAGTAATATGTAACGATCTACACAAAAGTAATTCTGAAAATGAAATAAATACCTTCAGATCCAGACAATAAAGAGATGGTTATATAGAACTGAGTACTCAAATTGACACTGAGAACAATTATATCCTCTCTTGCAACCACTACACACTAGTCACTTTCTAACTCAACGAAGCTCCCACGGCTGGCATGCTAACTTTGTGTTGCTTGCTCTTCAGCATTTATTCCAGAACTAAGTTTTGTAATTTGAACTGTCTTCTTCCACCAGAAGTTTTTGTATTGCTATTCTAAGCTTAAAAATAAAATCTCCACCTCTACATAAAAATGACATACTCTAAGAGAGAAAGCCATCAATATTTTACTTATCTATTTCAATTGAATCCCAATAAAAATTACTGTACAGGTAATTTAATATTTAGTAAAGGTTATAATTAAGAAATTAATTATTTATCTCCCCTTTCTAAGTTGCCTTTGATTCACTAGCAATTCCCTTATTTCCATGTGAATATTAGTATAAGCTGTGGTTTAGTATGATTAGCTCAGGTACTACATATATTGCAAAATGCACATTCCTGTTCTATTTCCAGTTATTCTGCATTATTTTCCTTCAGCACACATGGTATAACACCAACTGCAAGAATCTCTTTGTCTTTGGGCAATTACATATATGTAGTGTATGGGAGCTAAGGTTAAGAAGCATGTCTGACTTCTTGTTGGCTTTGAAACAGGTGACACTGGTGAAATGACACCTCTGTCTTTTTTTAAAAAACTTATTGAAATATTTTAGAGAGCAAATCAAAACCAATAATGCTTGTTCTGGAAGTCATTAAACATTTTTCTACATACCATATTTGTAAAGCTCAAAAGTGTGAGAGAAAATCAGAATCATTGGTTTGTTTTTCATTTATGTTTGAAATTAAATTACTGTATTTTAATTCTCAGGTTCTGAATTTTGCCTTAAGTATTTAGCCAAGAGTTTAATCTTCCTATAGGTAATTTGATCCTTAGATGATGCCTGACTTTACTTTCAGTATATTAATATACTGGTGAAATGATATTTTGGCTGACCATTTTACTTTTCTATTGGATAAAATCAACGTTCATTTCAGCATGAATAATGCTCATGCATGTAAAGTTATTCATATAAGAAAAATAGTTTATTTCACTTCAAATAATTTTCACAATGGAAAAGACATGTATATGCTGGTCTGATGAATAATGACAGCCTTAAAATTATTACTATTTTTGTTACATTTCTCTGTCTCTTGATCAAATGATACTATTGTGGAATGTATTAAGGAAAACTTAAATGAGTTGAAAATTAACTCTATCTTTGGAAAGTACTTAAGAACCATGTTATTCTATTAACTTCTAAAATTAACAAATGTTATTCATAATTCAGTTAGAGCTTTCTCTCAATAAGGCCTGGTGGCCCGCTGCTGCAGCCTAGGTCTCTCTCTCTCTGCTGCTGAGGCCTGTGGCTGCACGGCACATTAGTTAAAAGGGAGGCAATGTATAAATGAGATATTTTATTATAGGAAAGAGAAAATAGGCCAGTCATGTTGAGAGAAAGAAAGGAGAAGGAGAGGAGAAGAGAAGGAGAGAGAGAGAAAGGAGAAGAAAGCAAGAGAGCAAGAGAGGAAAGCAAGAGAGAGAACAAAGAACGAGAGAAAGAAAGAAGGCAAGAGAAGAAAGAGGGTAAGAGAAGAACAAAGAGCAAGAGAGAAAAGGAAAAGGGCATGAGAGTAAGAGAAGAAGAAAAGAAGCAAGAGAGGACAAAGAGCAAGAGAGGGAGGAGGGGGCAAACCGCCCTTTATATTGTATGAGGCCTGGCTATCTGGGGCGAGGCTTGCTGTGGTCAGATGACTGGCAATAGGGTCCAACTAGAATGCTGAGAGCTTGGAGTATTGTCTAAGGGATAGATCACACATCTGCGGAGGCAGCTGTGAGAGGTTGTGACTGAAACAGGAGCCAAAGACTCAGGAGTTATAGCCGAATTCCTTCTGCCCCCTGCAGGTAGAAACTGCCCACTGGGGCTCCAGAGTTCTAGACCTATTACGTGACTGAGCCGAAGTTGCCTGAACAGACTACTGCCTTACATCAATAAAGAGAAGTTCTGATGTCTATTTTGTCACAATATCTGATCTTACATCGGTATTACTTCATTCTCCTTCCTTACAATGCTATTCTGAGTAATAATTTTGTTTCTTACCTACAGATTCCACCATTATTTTTTATGAAGATATTTTTCTTCTTTCTTTGTGATTTCCCTTAAATCAGATTAATACCTGATCAAATTTATATGCATATGACAACAATTAATGAAAAAGGAGGCTATGCATTTAAATGAGAGTATATGGGGGAGCTTATAGGGAGAAAAAGGAAGGGAAGAATGATGTAATTATATTATAATCTCAAAAATGCATGTGATAATATTTTGGAACCCATTTCCCAAGCAAGTAATATGTTGGTGAAATACTCTTGATCTTTTTAGACTATGCGGTCTCCAGCCTGTACTTTTCTTTTTCTGAATAGACTTGCTTCTTCCTGCATCAGTTACACCATCAAGTTCTTAGTACTCAAAAATTTTTGTTACCTTTGTCTTCAAACCATGACTGAGGAACATACACAAACAGCTCTTTTATAAAGGCAAGTTGGACTTCATGCATTTTTTCATGTAATTTATATTTATTTTACTCTGTCACTTCCTTTTTTGTTTTAGTTTCTAAACTTAACTTTATTTCCTGCATATTGAAACTATGAATTTAGAACGCGATTCTTGTTTCTATGTTCTCATCAACTTTTCTTTTCTCTCCTGTGCTATTCCTATTAATTTATTTCATTTTTTTGTATGTGTGTCTGTTCTAAGATCATTAAAACATCAGAAAGCTGTTTCCAATGTTTAGGTGTATGCATAGTATTTAATGAGATGTCTTTCTTTAAATGTTTTCCTATACTTTCTTTGAAAACACTTCCCAAATAACTGAAATGGAGCTACTAATGTATTCATACTGTGCATTTTCCTTGGAGTGAACTCAAATAAGAAATAATATATCCTAAACCATTCAAAGTATTATATTAGGCCATGCAATAATGTATATTCTCTGGGAGCATTCATTATCAGTTTGTTCAATATAATACTATCCTTTATAACAACCTTCAGCTCCTGTCGTACATTTGTCCTGGTGAATCCTAAGCTCAAGCTCATATTTTGGTCCCATTTTTCTTGGTTTTGAAGATCTGTTCTATTTTAATTTTTTTCTCTTTATGTGTTCCTGAATCTATGATTGCTCTATATGTATGGATCCTGTGGCTTGTGTTGCAGGAGGTAGCTACTTATGTTTCATATATGCTAAAACAAGAATGCAGGTCATCTTGAAGAAGGGTATGTATCTTAACCACTGAGTCACCTCTCTATCCTATTATTTCCAAATGGTCTCTTAAAAAGTATCCATATGTCATTTTGTTACTCTTTTCTTTGCTTCTCTCTCTCTCTCTCTCTCTCTCTCTCTCTCTCTCTATATATATATATATATATATATATATATATATATATATATATATGTGTGTGTGTGTGTGTGTGTGTGTGTGTGTGTGTGTATGTCTATGTGTGTGTGTGTGTATGTGTATGTGTGTTTGTGTCCTTTCTAGGGGTATAATGCAGAGAAACTCTGTCTCAAAACTCAAAACAAAAACAAACAAACATCAAGAAAAATGACTTCACAAGATAGGAACATAGACAAGCCTGAAGGACATTTGCTTGATTGGTGTACAAGACAGCTCATTGTGGTCAAGTTCAACCTTAGGTTTAAATAAAAATGCAGGCTGAGGCTTATAGATGGAGGGAACTAGGCATGGGGAAGAGAATGGGTGGGGGTCAGAATCAGGAAAGATGGCTAGATGACCATGACAATGAATAGAAATCTGCATTGATAGGGTGAGGGCATCTTGGGCACTTGCCAGGAACCTGAAATAAGAGAGGATCCCAAGAATCAATGAGTGTGACCATATCTGAGACTCATAGTAGTGGGGATATAAGACCTCAAGAGGCCACCTCCTGAAGACAGACAGAAATCCCAGTGGAGTGATGGGGACATCAACCTACCCACAATATTTCTACCCAAAATTTATTCTGCTAACAAGAAATGCAGGGTCGTGGGATGGAATATAGACTGATATAATGACCAACCAATAATCAGCCCAATTAAAGCCCCATCTCATGGTCAAGGACCAATCCTTGACATTATTAATGATGATCTGTTATTTTTGCACACAGGAGTCTAGCATGGCTGTGCAGAGACCCACAGCCAAACAATAGTTGGAGCTTGGGGACAATTATGGAATAATAGGAGGAAGGATCCTGGGTCCAAAAGGGGATAAGAACTCTACAAGAAGGCAACAGAGTCAACTAACCTGGACTCTTAGGGGCTCTCAGAGACTGAAACACAAACCAAAGAGCATACACAGACTGGACCTAGGCCCTCTGCACATATGTAACAGATGGGAAGCTTGGTTTTCATGTTCCGAATAACTGGAGCAGGAGCTATCCATAACACTGTTGCCTGTCTGTGAAATCAGTTTCCCTAACTCAGCTGTCTTATCTGGCCTTAGTGGGACAAGCACTTGAAGGGCTGTGATGTGGCAGAGTGGGGATATAATCAGGACGGTATAGATTCTTTCAGAGGAGAAGAATGGGGAGGGAACAAACAATAATCCAGATGTAAAGTAAATAAGTAAAAAAGAAAGGAAAAGAAAGAAAAGAAAAGAAGAGAAAAGAAGAGGAAAGAAAGCAGGCAGAGCAAATCATGATGAACAAGCCAAAAAACAGAACACTCCACTGACTCTGCATCAACTCCTGCCTCTGATTCCTGTCCTGTTTGAGTTCCTATCCTGAGTTCCTTCAGTGATAAACAGTTATGGAAGCAGAAGCCAAATAAACCTTTTGCTTTACAACTTGCATTTGGTCATGGCATTTCATCATAGCAATAATAACTCACACTAAGAAAGTGTGGTTAATCAAAGTATTGTATATCTCATAAATAAGTGTGATTTCTATACCATATTTAACAACTTCTATTATTTTATGTAAATTTAAATTTCACTACTTTTTGGAGAGGAGAAACAAAAATCCTCCATCTTTCTTTTTATGGACCATTAAAATTGGTTAAGGAAAATAAGCATTTATGAAGCATGAGTTACCATATATTGCTGTATCTAATCTGTGATTTCATTTGTTTTAATATAAAATAGAACTGTGGGATTAGCTAAGCTCTGAGGAAGATTGTAGGAGTCAGAAAGGATGGACGACATTAGGAAAAGCTGGTGCACTTGATCAAGTAGGCAAATCTCCTATAGGATCATAGATACTGAAGCACAAGTTATGGAGTCTACATGGGTCTGCACCAGGTCCTCTGCATATATGTTATGGAAGTTTGCTTGTTGTTGTTGTGAACAACAAAATTCGTCTAAGTATGGGTGCAGGAATATCTGACATTTTGCCTGTTATTGGGACTCTATTTCTCTTGTTGGGTTGCCTTGTTGTTGCCTTGTGCTCCCTCCATGTGTGGGCTTTTACCTTGTTTTCTTTTCTTTTCTTTTTTTAAGATGAGTTCTTTGAGGTCTGCTCCTTTCTAAAGGGATACAGATGGAGAATGGATCTGTGTGTGGATGAGTGCAGGGAGCCGAGACATGGGGATGGAGGAGAAACTGTGGTCAGGGTGTAATGTATGAGAAGCACATCTACTTTAAATAAAAGAAAAAATGAGAAAAGGAAAATTGCATAATACAAGTACAGAATGAGTATTAATATAAAGCTCTTCATAATCATAGGATAAAAACAAACTTATGAGTAGTTTTCCCTTCTTGCATTTTGTGTCTATCTGTGGTGGTTTGTTGTAAAAGGCCACCAAAACAGGACAGAAAATCTCTCTAATGAATTTCTAAATAGCTGTAAATGTAATTAGGTACCGTTTTATTAAAAATAGTAGATGTTGTTCCTTTTTCTTCTCTTTCAATGTAGTCTTTTCCTCTAGACAAAAAATTTCTTTTCAAAATAGTTCATATAGCTTCTTGTCTTTGTAATCGACTTAAAACTAGAGGAAATGACTTGCCTCCACCAGCAGGATACCATTTTATTAAATTCAATCAAATGTTCTATTTACACACTTCAATCTTCAATAAAATCCAATTTTATTATTTGAAACCTATAATCTTCAGCGGAATTGAATAAGTGTATTTCGCCAAAGCTGAAGTGCTCTGTTGTATTAATCAGCTAGATAAAATTTTAGAAAGAGGAGTAGGGGGGCAGTAAGGCAGATCTGTTGGTGGTCTATGCTTTTAAAAACTGTTTTAGTCCTTTTTAAAAAATGAATCAATTTTACATTTCATGTCAAAATTTAGACTAGTAAGTATTGCATGAGGAAACGGAAATACTTGCATTTTATTATGTACCAGGTAGAGTGATTCATATTGAGCACAGTAAGACAATACTAAGGTTTCACTTTATTGAGAATAAATAATCATCCTTATCTGGCTTTATGTGGCAGAAAGCCTGTTAGAAATTCTAAGAAAATATAAAGTATAAAATGTAAAATATAATGAATAAAGGGAATAGTGCCTCACTGAAATTCTTTGACATAATCCTAAGTAAATTGTGTCACAAGATGAGGAATACTCAGTGAATATAACTTAGGCAGGGATCTCTTCAAGCGTTGCTGTGCTAGGCACATCTCGTCTTTGTGCTATTATTAGTCTTTTGAAATTTTCAATGGACTTAGCCAGGAAAACCTACAGGGAAAGTTTCTACTTTGTTAGTAGAGCAGAGCAAATAGCTCTGGATTATGAGTTGGATGCCCTGTTTATAGCCATGGATTCAGAGTTAAGTACCTATGTGACTTTGGGTATGTGATTTATACTCTCAACAAGTAAGATACCATTCTTCACCTGTGGCATCCTTCAATTATTTCTGCTATAAGATTCAGAGAACAAGTTTGAATTATCTGACATAATATTTTATTATTCAACTATTAAAGTTTGCAATGTCATTTCAAGATGCTCACCTCTCTCCATATAAACTTGACACAATAGATGAGTGACTTCTGAAGCTTGTTAACTAACTAAGGTACAAAGAATTTCTGAGATTCTGATTAGCAAAGTGGATGTTCATCAACATATAAACATATAAGTTTAACACAGCATGTATAATTATATATTTTATCTACAAAAATAAGATTCAGAAATAATCCTGAATTATATAATTTTAAAATTACCAGTAAGTCTTTTAGTTCAATTGGTAACTAATGATATATGGGTGACATTTGTGTTTAACACATAAGTAAATGAGAAATCAATAAGGTAAGATATTTGGATTTGAGAAATATTGGTGGAGTCATATGTATAATAATACTATAAATATTGTCCTGAACCCAACTGACCGAACAGAGTATTTATTTGTCTTTTAATTGTTTCCTACATGGAAAGTCCTTCTATAGGCTATGGAACAAAATATTCAATAAAGTAAATGTCCTTTGTTGCACTGTAATTTAGGCTTAGAAAAACAGATACAGCATTAATTACTAGGAAAAAACAATGATCTTGGACTAAGAAAATGACAAAACCAAATAAGTTAATGAATTTAAAAGTACCCTTTAAATGTAAAAGGATAAATGCCTATCTTTAAATGAACAGGCAGCAATGAGAATTTAAGGTAAAATATTATATACATAGTTTTTTTCTTTGTGAAATGATATTTTCAATCTCTTCTTCATGCTTTCCTTTTAGGCAGTTCAGAACGATACATGATTCAGTAACAGAGATGTAATAGAAACTCTTCAGGAATTGTTTATTGAGTCATGGAATAAATGATAACTTCATTAGTTGTTATAAATGTCACCTGTCTGTGTGATAATTTGAAGATTAGAATATGATATCATAACAAACATGAATGTTTGAAATTACTTGGATAAGTAGTAGTCAATAAACACATGATAAGAAGAAAAATAATAGTGTATTATTTTGAAATATTTAAAATTCTGATTCTTCTGGTAAAATTATTTTCAAATATGTTTAAGATATAAACTTTCAAAATATATTAAAAATTGATTTTATATTTTATTAATATATAGGAATTAATCATATCACATTAAACCCAAAAGAAGAGAGTCACACACATATAGTACTACCCCCAACAACAAATAATAAGAACTAACAATCATTGGTCATTAATATCTCTTAATATCAATAGACTCAATTCACCAATAAAACAACACAGCCTAAAAAACCAGTTCCATCATTCTGATGTATACAAGAAACACACCTCAGAACAAAGATAGACACTGCCTCCGAGAAAAAGGCTAGAAAAAATTTTCAAGTAAATGGTCCCAGGAAACAATCTAGAATAACCTTTCTTATATCTAATAAAATAGACTTTCAACCAAAAGTAATCAAGTGATGTGGAAGGACATGTCATATACAACAAAGAAAAAAATCCACCATGATGAAGTCTTAATTCTGAACATCTATACCACAAATTTAAGGGCACACATATTTGTCAAACAAATTTTACTAAAGCTCAAAATATGCATTGTTCCCCACACAAATATAGTGGGAGATTGCAACACTTCATTTTCACCAATACATAGGTCATCAAAACATAAACTAAACAGAAACACATTAAAACTAACAAAAGTTATGAATCAAATTGTTTTAACAAATATCTACAGAACATTTCACACTTCTCAAAGAATATTCCTTCTTAGCACCTCACAGAATTTTCTCAAAAATTCACCATATAATTGGACACAAAACAAATCTCACCAGATTAAAAAAAAAAGATTGAATTAATTCCTGGAGTCCTTGGATTCTAGTAGATCAACAACACCAGAAACAACAGAAATCCCACATACTCATGTAAACGGAACAACTCTCTACTCAATAATTATTTAGTCAGGGAAGAAATAAAGAAATTAAAAACTTTCTAGAATTCAATGAAAATGAAGACATAACAAACTCAAACTTATAGAACACTATGAAAGCAGTATTAAGAGGAAAATTTATAGCAGTAAGCACCTTCATCAGGATATTTGACAAATCTCCCACTAGGAACTTAAAGGCATACCAGAAATCTCCAGAAAAAATGAAGCAAAAACACACAAGAGGAGTAGAAGGCAAGAAATAGTCAAACTCAGGGCTGAAATTAACCAATTAGAACAAAGAAACAATACAAAGAATCAACAAAACCAAGAGCTGGTTCTTTGAGAAAATCAATAATACTAAAACCCTTAGCCAAACTAACTAAAAGGCACAGAAGCAGTATCCAAATTAATAAAATCAGAAATGAAAAGGGAGACATAATAGAATGTGAGGAAATTCAAAAAAATCATCAGACCATACTTTAAAAGCCTATACTCAACAAAATTGGAAAATCTAGATGAAATGGATGATTTTCTATATAGATACAATGTATCAAAGTTAAATCAAGATCAGGTAAACTATCTAAACTGTCATGTAGCTGCTCTGCTACGAAAATAGAAACAATCATTAAAAACCTTCCAACCAAAAAGAGCCCAGGACAAGAAGGCTTAGTGCAAAATTATACCAGATTTTCAAAGAAGATCTAAAACCAATACTCCTCAAACTATTCCACAAACTCTAAATAACAAGAAGACTACTTATTTTAATCAATGAGACCACAGTTACCCTAATACCTAAACCACAAAATGACTCAGCAAAGAAAGAGAACCTCAGATCCATTTCACTTATGAACATCAATAAAAAATATTCAGTAAAATTCTGGCAAACTGAATCCAGGAACATATAAAATCACTATACACTAGGCTTTAACATAGGCATACAGGAATCATTCATTGTACACAATTACTCAACTTAATCAACTATATAAACAAACTCAAAGAAATAATCACAGGATCATCCCATTAGATGTTGAAAAAGCCTTAGACAAAATCCAGCATTCCTTTATGTTAAAAGTCTTTGACAGATCAGGAATTCAAGGCACATATGTAAACATAATAAAAACAATATAAGTCATTGCCAATGTTAAATTAAATGGGGAGAAACTACATGCGATTCCAGTAGAATCAGGGAGAAGACAGTGCTGCATACTCTCTCCTCATCTATCCAATTTAATAATTAAAGTTGTACCTAGAACAATAAGACAACAAAAGGAGATCAAGGTGATACGGATTTGAAAGAAAGATTTTAAGGGTGAAATGATAGTATACATAAGCAATCCCCAAAATTCTACCAGAAAATCCCTACAGCTAATAACAACCTCAGTAAAATGGCTAGATATTATATTAACTCAAACGAATCAGAAGCCCTCCTTCTGATTTAATAACAGATTGAAAGGAAATTACGGAAACAACACTCCACAACAGTCACAAATAATATGAAATATTTTGGCGTAAATCTAACCAAGGAAGTGAATGACCCGTATGACAAGACTTTCCAGTCTCTGAAGAAAGAATTTGAAGAAGACCTCAGAAGTTGAAAATATCTCCCATGCTCATGGATCGGTTTGATTAACATAGTAAAAATGGCCATCTTACCAAAAGCAGTCTACATATTTAATGTGATTCCCATTAAGATTCCAAAACAATTTTTTACAGACTTTTAAAGAGCGATTTTCACCTCTATATGAAAAGCAAAAAATCTAGAATGACCAAAATGATTCTGAACAATAAAAGAACTCCTGGATGAATCACCATCCTTGATCTCAATCTGTACTTCAGAGCAATAGTGATTAAAAAAAAAAAAAAAAAAAAAAAAAAAAAAAAAAAAACGAAATGAAATAAACAAAAACATTTAGATTGGTCAATGGAATAGAATTGAAATAAAGTGGCAAATTTACGGACACTTGATTTCTGTCAAAGAATACAATTACAGATGGTCGTGAGCTACCATGTGGCTGCTGGGAATTGAACTCAGGACCTTTGGAAGAACAGTCAGTGTTCTTAATGTCTGAGCCATTTCTCCAGCCCCACTTCTTTGAATTTTGGATTCTAGTTGGCTCATTCATTAGGTGGGAGATTAGAGGGTCAGAACATAACCTAGCAGTGTCTGTTCCGTTTTCTTGAGCTTGACACAAAGGATCATAGCTTATGGGAGATAAAGAAAGCATCATTAACCAATGGTGCTGGGCTGAGTGGCAATCTGTATGTAAAAGAATGAAAATTGATCCACATTTATCACCCTGCATAGGTCAGGTCCAATTGGATCAATGACCTCAACAAAAACCAGATCCACTAAACTTAATAGAAGAGAAAGTGAAAAATAGCCTTGATCACAATGGGACATGGGAAAATTTCCTAAAGAGAACACGAATGGCTCACACATTACAAACAATTAATAAATGGGACCTCTTAAAACTGAAAGAATTCTGTAAGACAAATGTAAATAGGACAAAACAGCAGAGGTACAAATGGAATTAATGGGGGATAGCATTTGAAATATAAACAAATAAAATGATGAATAACAAAACATACAAAATAACAATGGTTGAATGACTGGTTGAATGACTCTTTCTAGATTAATTCTGTAGGCTGCTTTTCTTCTTATTTTATATTGCAAGTTTCTACCGAGTGCTAATAAGTGCATACTACTGGAGAGGTTTGCACTTAACATCTGTCACTAGCATCCAGCAACTGCACCTATAGGGAACTGTCAGAGAGATTGTTATTCTCCTTTGTAACACCCTGAATCTGTCTCACATCATTTACATACCAATAGTCACAGGCATTCATCATTTCATTATGCTGACGATTTCACTATTCTGATGTGTAATGCCTCTTTAATGAGCCTCAAAAAATACAATATTCCTTGATTTATGATTGCTTAACTGAAAAATTATACAAATTGGCAAAACCACTCCTAATGTATTTTTCCTTTTCCTTCACACTACACTTATACTTAACAGTGACTCATGAGTTCTGATCATGCTCCTTTGACAAAAGAAATGATCAGAATTTGAAGTAGCATGTTTTAGTATCACTCTGGCTTGTGTGCATACTTGAAGCTCTATGGAAAAACTGTGTTCACACTGAAAGTAGCAAATGAATATCGATCACATTTTTTACTGCACAAAAGATTGTATATTGGGCAATTTTTCTTTAATATCACCCTGATAAGACTTCTTTAAATATAGAGAAGACTATCTCACTTTTTACTCACTTTTATCCTGTTTTGAAGGAATATATTAAAATCTTTGAAGACCACGAAAAATAAGACCAAAACAAAATAAAGCCAACCAATAACCCACCACCCACCCACCCAATCAAACCAAACCGAACCAAAATAAAATAAAACATCAGTCAAGCAAACAAACACACAAACAATACCTCTGTGAAAGAATGTCATTTAGAAAGGGAAAAATCCAGAGATAGTTCTATGGTAGAGACAGAAGCTTTTAATGTAGGAACATGATGCCCTCTCTTCTGACTTAAGAATAGGAGCCTCCTGAAAGTCTAGAAGCTAAAAGGTGTCACTAACCATGTTTTTACTCTCGTGAAAACTATACCACTGCAGGTGATTAAACATCTTCTTTAAATATTGAAAACAATTTCTCCAAACTGGTCATTCCTTACATAAGAATATAATAAGCAGTATGAGTTGTTCATATACTGTCAACTTTTGCAAATGGAGAAAGCTTTTGAATGCAGGGGGGAGGGGAAGCCCACAGTAGAATGAACACTATATATAATTACAGGAATAACTGTCTTTGGCTACAAATGAGCTTATGATTTTGTATAAGTCCCATAAACAGAAATAGAACAAACTTTAGGAATTGACATCTTTAGATTTGATGTTTCCCTCCCTTAAGTGTAGCTTCCATTCAATACATCTGAGATTAGGTGTGGTTTTCAATTTGTAAAGGAACAGGAAACTGAGCTAATTTAACACAGAATCATCAAAAAGAGTGTTTCTACTTAAATGAAAGTAAGCACAAAATGGTTTTCATTTAGAAACAAGTGATGGGATTGCATATAGAAACTTAAAAGATACACACAGTATATACATCCTACAATGTGAGAAGATATCAATTTATTAAATACATATAAGAAAATTGGTTCTCTTACTTTAATACTGGATTTCCCTTCCTTGCTTGACTAGTGCCTTTAAAGCTGTCTGTAAATTTCTTTTAGTTATGTCTAGATTTGTGAGACATCTACTCTGAAGATAAAAGTTGAGAGCCACAGAAAAGTAATCTTATTTTATTTCTTCTGGCATTTTAAAATAATCACTCTAGAAAGTAATTAAATTGATTTGGTAACACAAGGAAATGAATCATTTGTGTATATAGTATAACTTTTTTCTTTGAGCACTTACATATTTAATATATATATACATATATAGGTATACACTTCCCTATGAAAAGTTTCAAAACATGAATGTCATTTAGACAACTATTATGTCTTCTGTGATTAATGATCTCTATTTAATCTTCATAGTTATTAACATTGTATGCACACCATTAATTGAAATCAGTACATTAAGAAAGAACTTCTGAATATGGGAAGAAGATGTGTTGGGTAAGTTAAAAAATTGAAGGAAAGACATTATGAGTAGTCATGATCAATATGCATTATATATGCATGTATGATATTTTCAGTAGTAAATAGTTAAATAAAAATTACATTTGCTTGTATTTGAGACAGCTCAGGAAAAGGTATTGACAGTCTTAGAACTTTTTGCATTTTATCTGGCTTAGGGAGTTTTCTATCATGCAAAGGGCCATATGAGGTTGTTTATTCTTTTGGTAAAAAAAAAAATTTCCACATCAAGATTTACATTTGCTTAATGCTAGATCTCTAGCTCACTTACGAGAGCAAACTACATTATACAATACCTGTCTCAAAGGACTCTAAGCATCCCTATATTTTGTATATGTTCATAGTTCTCTAGTTAAAGAGAAAGCATTTCCAAGAGACTTAGAATTATTCCCTTGTCTATTTTTACAAAAATGGGTTCCTGCCTTTCATATTTATTTTGGGTTCATTTCATAAAATGGGATAATTGTGAAAGTCATGGAAAGAATCAAGTATCTCTCCATGACAGTCACAGACTTTTAAAAGTCCTACAAGACATTCCTTACCATTGTAATACTAGAAGATATAGTTTTTCTCTAATATTCTTCATTGACGAGACACACCTGACTCAAAGTAATAACAAGAAGTGCAGGAATATGAAAAACACTGTACATACACTGAATTTACTAATATTTCTAATGATTGTTTTAGATTAATATGTTTTTTATTAGATATTTTCTTTATTTACATGTCATATGATTTCTCCTTTCTGAGTTTCCCCTCGGGAAAAAAAAAAGCAGACCAAAAAAGACACAAAAAACAAGAACAAACCCGTTGCCTCCCTCGTCCCCCTGCTTGCCACCCCACCCTCTCCCACTTATTGGCCCTGGCATTCCCCTACACTGGGGCACAAAACCTTCAGAGGGCCAAGGGCCTCTCCTCCCATTGATGATCAACTTTGCAATCCTCCACTATACACATGCTGCCAAAGCAATCTGTCTCACCATGTATACTCTTTGGTTGGTGGTTGAGTCCCTGGAAGCTCTGAGGGTACTAGTTAGTTTCTATTGTAGTTCGTCCTAAGGGGATGCAAACCCTTCAGTTCCTTTGGTCCTTTCTCTAGCTCCTTTACTGGGGACCCTGTACTCAGTTCAATGGATGGCTGTGAGCCTCTACTTCTGTATTAGTCAGATACTGTCAGGGCCTCTCAGGAGATAGGTATATCAGGCTGGCTTGTCCTTCCTTTTTATTTACATTTTAGGGACTGGGAAGCTGTAGCTATCAGAAACTGGCTTTGTCAAATTACGTAGCGATGTGTTTTCACAGTGGATCCCAAAGATAATATCTACTTCACCTCAGACCCTGAAATTTCAGAAAAACTTTGTTTGTAGTTAGTGCTCATGTTTCATCTATTTTGCTATCTTTCCTAGTAATCTTTATTTCTCATGATAGGTATTCTCTGCCAAAGAGGAAATGAGCCAATTCAAGCTGGATTAACACCACGCACACACACACACACACACACACAAACACACACACACACACACACATACACGCACGCACACGCGCACACACAAACACACACACATACAAACACACACACACAAACACACACACACATACACACACACAAACACACACACATACACACACACATGCATATACACACACAAACACACATACACACACATACACACACACACAAACACACACACACGCATACACACACACAAACACACACACACATACACACACACACACACACACACACACACACACACACACACATGTAAAGGCTAGTTTATTTGGGCCAGTTCTATACTCAGTGTGAAATATTTTGATAAATTTTGCTTTTCACTTTTTCCTTATTGTTTTCTCACTGACTCATTTCAGCACAATCAGTTCTTTCAACATGTTTTTTTTCCTCCTGAAATCCCTTTCTGATTTGATCCTGAACACTCTTGACTTCCCTTATACTATTTCTTAAACCTCCCTGACCTTGTTGTCAGTGCCTCTTTCCTGCATACCTCATCCAGGTGAACTCAGTTTAGACCCCACTTACATTGCTTCTAATCCCATAAACCTAGTACATCTTTTCAGTTCTTTTCCTAGTATTTTATGCATATTTCTAGCCTTCTGGTGTTTTTAAATAGAAGTAAAGTGCATGCAGTAGTTAAGTATATGGCCTCTTGATTCTGCTTTGTATAGTTTACCAGAAGATGGTTTACTTGACCCTTCTTAACCTTACTCCATCTCTATTCTCACAAGGACAAATGGAAAACATACCTAGTACATAAGCAGTGAAAGAGCTGGGGCAAAAAGGAAATCAGTCGGAGCAAAGTTGTTTTAAGAGTGACCTGCAATGTTGTAATATTGTTGCTACATTAATCTTTATAAACACTCTTTATAAAAAGCAGTCCAGTTGAGGATGGATTATGTTTTTAAAATAATTTTACCCCAAACAAAGCAAAGGTTTGTATACTGTGGTAACCTAAACAGGTTTGTATGACACTGTTCTAAAGAAATGGAAAATTTTGTGTGGACTCACTCCCTAAAAACATAGAGTAAGCAGGCATGTAAAATGATAATCACTATGGAGCATAACTCAATAATAAAGCCTAAGTGTAGTATTTTTTCCAGAGGAGGAGGCAGTTGTGTGGTGAAATTAATGTCCTACGTTTGAGGAAAGAGCTCTCACACAAATCTGTGCTCTCTACAATTTGTGGTATAATTTTTAGGACTGATTATTCTGACTCCCTAGAAGACTTCTAAGCAGAAAATGGATGCATGTTAGCCTCTGGAGGAATCTCCCATTGAGGTCCAAAATCCTGTGGGAGACAAGAACATACTTGTACTATTTTCCTTGTACTGTTCTATGTCACTCCATGTGGGAATATTTCAGAGACTTTCAGACACCTCTGCTGACATCATCTCACCAGGGGAACAGAGTATTACATTGAACATCCTTTGTTCTAGACCAGCAAGGTTCTTTGACACAATCAGATTATCTGCCTCCTTCCCTTACAGAATCCCTTGTTCTATATATATGTAAATAGTCTGGCTAAGCATGTCCTTGGCATTGATATGGTCACTTTTATGGTGATTCACTTTGGATTCAGCCATTCATAAGTATTTCGTTGGAGAAAATGAAATTGGGATATATCTTTCTCCTGTTGAGACTTTTGCTTGTACTATTCTCAGAAAATAATAAAATCTTGACATATTTTTATTTTGTGTAATTCCTCAGGCATCTACCTGGCGAGTAAGCACTCTAGTTTGGAATACCTTCTGAAAATAAAAGGTTATGTGGAGGGTAGAAGAAGCATGCAAACTGAAAAAAATACGGCAAAATGGTATTTTTTTTCTGATCTCAGTTACAATATAGCTTCATCTTAGATTTAATTCCTTGATTTAGAATTAGAATATAATATTGTTTCTTAGAAAAAAAAAACAGTTGAATTTACATCAAAATGAATATGCTGTGGATGTGGATATTGTATGATTTAAGGGAATGGATTATTACAGATGCAAACAATATGAATTTTAATTGAAAAATATCTAGTAGGGGATTGTAATATAAGCAATAATCCCAACATTTGGGAAAACAATACAGGCAGATGTACATTAGTTCCCAGCCTTCCTGGTATATATAGTGAGTTCTAGAGTAGAAGAAAAGTCCCAATAACCTATATGTGCTTGTAGAAATTTCAGATACCAACTTCAACACTTTTCTAAGTAAACTTATATTGGACTAAAGACCAAAGATTTAAGAATGTATATCTTCTTTGCCTGACAGTGGCAGAGCACACCTTTAATCCCAGCACTTGTGAGACAGAGGCAAGGGGATTTCTGAGTCAGAGGCTAGCCTGGTCTAAAGAGTGAGTTCCAGGACAGCCAGGGCTATACAGAGAAACCCTGTTTCGAAAAACAAAAACAAAAACAAAACAAACAAACAAAAACAACAACAAAAGTATATATATATCTTCAATTACCATAAATTAAGGAGTAGACATATTGGAGAATATGACTTAGTATTTTGTCTTAGTGAATTTATAAGTACAGATTTAAATAAAAAAAAAAGAGAGAGACAGAGATATGACATAAAGAAAACATGAGATATGTGACAAATAATATTAAGAAAATATGTTAACATTTTTTCCAAAGTTGAGCCAGTTAACTTATTTAACATGTTTTGAGTATTAAATTGTCTTTAAAACAAATTCTTTATTCAGCTATTCTGTATTTTTTTTTTTGTACTGGATACTTCATAATACATAGGTAAAGTTTAAAAGATAGATAAAATAGCTTAATGTTACTTACCCATTTAAATAATAAAGCAGATTTAACAGCCAGGTCTTGAATATAATAAAATATTAATTTATACGTAAGATTCAAAAATTCAAACTCCAAACCCAAGTAGCATTGTACATTATATAAGGTGTCTCTAATGGGAGGAGAGGTCCAGTGAAGGCTTGATTCCCCAGTGTAGGAAAATGCTAGGGCAGGGAGTTGGTAGTGGATGGGTGGGTGGGGGAGAACCATTGTAGACGCAGAGAGAGGGAGGAAAGGATAAGGGCTTCCTGGGGAAGAAAGCAGGAAAGGGGATAACATTTGAAATGTAAATCACTAAAATACCCAATAAAAATTTACAGGTGTAAATCAACAGAATTTCAAAGGCTTTATTCTAAGTGAGGTTCGAAAACAAATGCTCTACTTCTGAAAAGATAGGTTCTATGTCAAGTAATTTTAAGTTTTAATGTCTAATATTTTCTTACAATAATATTATATTCACATACATTTCATGCTTTCCTCTCATCCCTCCAAAGGATACTATTTCCACTCAGTGATCTTTATGGGCAATATAAGAACAAAAACTTAATGCATAGTATATTCATGTATTTCTTGGTTTGACATTCAATTCTGCAGTCATCAGCTAAGCTGGAGCAAGGTCAATCAGTCATATTGCAGATGATCTCTAATTGAGTATCAGCCAGTATATTCCTATATCCACATATATGAATACATGTATACTTATACACATATATATGAATACACACACACATATATATATACATATATATATCAATTTAAATCCATTGTTATCTAGAATTAGCATTCTTAAATCATGTCTTTCTGTGTTGCAATCTAAGGTCATATTTTCTTTTGAAATTCAGAAGATCAAAGACATTATGACCCAGGAGAGATCAGAGCACAGTCAAATAGAAAGATGCTCTCAAACTCAACATTTTTACCAAGCATAAGAGCCCTTAACCCCAAATTACACTAAAGTGCTGTGGAATGTTAAGTGGCAAGTCCATTTATTTTTTATTTATAGATCACATCAAGCCCTTAGGCCAGTTTACAATTTTTATTTTTCTCTGTAGGCATGGAAAGGTTTCATGTCCTTAAATACCAGAGGTTTGGAGAAAAGAATACTTACTGAGCTAATTAGGCACAGAGTGACCCTTTCATTAATTGAACTTGGCTCTACCATCATGGCCATTCTTATAGATGAAAAGTATCACCAATTTTAAATAACTGACCTTGTAGTCATTCAATAATGAGTATTGAAATTCTTATTCAGAGAAAGCCTGTCTCTTTTTCAGATGATTTTATAAGGATTTTAATTTCTCAAAAGAAAATAATCACATACCTAAATATGTTCTGCCAATTACATTTGACATTTTTTATTTTGTTTATATTATTTTTTCTAAAATTTAATGATTTTATAGTCAGAGTTTTTTTCATACATATACTATTGTTTTCTTATCTCCTTTCACTTCAAAAGTTTATAGTATTCGGCAACTAAGAAACAAATTTTATTCTTCAATTTTTTGGAAGAATTTGTATAATAAAATATTACCCATTAATAAAAAAATTATCTTAACTTATTAGACAATACTTACAGTATCCACATCTGTGAGTTGTTTCAATGTTTCATTCGGAATAAATGTCACAGTAGAGGAATATCCATAGGTTATTTTTATCTCTTTCCTTTAGTTCTTATGATTACTGTGCTCAATTCTGGAAAAAAAAAGTTATACTGTCAAATAAAATGATTTTTGTGCAAATTATAAAACTGTAAGGAAAAACTACATTATTTTCTGAACACAATGGCTTTAAATACTGAGTGAATGTATAATGAGCAATTTTTTAAAGTGAATTTAAAAAAGTATGAAGTAAAACTCCTCAGCTGCACCGAGCTTACCTTACTATGTGTATGAATCAAACTAAACATCACCTCTCATCTCCAATGTGCTTTTTAAAATGATTCTGAGGTGATTATTTTAGGCATAAATATCTTAATAAGCAAATCTATGATATCAAGAGATAGGCTAAGTTCTATTTCTCTTAGCTAAATGAGTATCTGAAAACCTGCTCAATTATTTTGGCCAAATAGTGAATGAATTTCTATTGGCCAAGTAGTAATACAGAACTTGTTTTTATAATTCTTTATATTGTAAGTCACATATACATATATATGTGTACATATATGTATCTGGTTTAATAAAGAAATCCTACATATTCAAATATTGCGTGATCTATTAAAGGAAACTATGAAGATGGAGTATTGCCTGTTTTCAATGAGAGGACTAGAAAGACAAATGTCTGGATTTTTTTTTTTTTTTGACTCTCGAATTTCTCATATGCAATGGGAAAGGAGAGAACTTCCTTATGATTTGGTTAGATGTCTTTTAAAATTATACAACTAGCATTAATGGAAAAGATATACACATGGGAAGATTATTTGTTAATAGATTATTGTCACAGGTTTTCAAATCCAGAGGAATCTCATTTCCTAGGCAAGTATATTAAAAGAGTTAAGTCCTCAAGCCCTTCCCAGTGAAAATATTCTTGATGATCCTGTCTCTTGTTACACCATGCTAATTAAAAAATAAAATGCTGCAATAAAAAGTAATATGTTAGTTTATAGTTGATTTATTTTAAAAACAACTGTTGGTAATATAGCTCAATGCCTAAGAACATTTGCTAATCTTGCAGAGGTAAGAGTTCATCATCCTGTACACACATTGAATGGTTACAACTGCCCTCCTATGCACTTATTTCCACATGTACATGTAATTAACAAAAAAAAAAAAAACCCTAAAAGAACCCCCAGCTTTAAACATACAAATTCCACACAATCTTTTTCCATCAGCAGGGCCAGATACTGAAGTACTTAATCTCCACGGGACCTATGGATTATCTCAAAGACCAGGAGAAAAGTCAGCTAAACTAATAAGTTTATCTTTGAAGTTTTATTTGCAGTGAAAGAAGATAGCTTTAAAAAACTCACTATATGCTATTACAACAAGCCATGTCTCTGCCTCTCAAGGAAATTACTCATGTCAGTCTGCAGAGGAATTTATGTGTTTCACATTCGAATGAGTTGATATATCTATTATGATTTTTAATTTAGCATCAGTCATCTTTCTGATGCATGATGCTTTTTAAAATTTGGGATCACATAGTTGTCAATCTTTGCTGTTTAAAAACCTTGAGAATTCCAGTCACACAGTAATAATCCTCTGTATATTTCCATGTAACAAGATGATCACATATTCCAAGTTATTTGAATGTTTTCTTATAGTGGAACTTCAATTATCATATTCCTGCTTTTGTTCACATTTCACAAATACTGTTAATATGAGTCACTTCTACCTTTTATCTCTGCTAAATATATTATCATTTCTAATCACATATATTTACATGTTTAAAATTTATTTACCTTTTTTCTTAAATGGTTTTTCATATAATTTTTATCATATTCTTTCCCATCCCCAATCTGTCAAGAGCCTTTGCACCTTCCTATCCAGCTATCTTCATGTCCTTCTCAAAGTATTTTAAATCTATCTTGTCCTAAACAATTAATTATTGCAGATTTTTAAAATCTATTTTTCTAAAAGTTTATCCCAGCTTTCATTACATAAATACAATGGGGGCATATCCTTTCCAAGAGTGTTATTTTCATGATCTTTTCAAACTTCTATTACTTTATAAACATTTTGAAACCTTCAATAGTTAATTATGCTCTTATTTCACTGTTTCAACGTTTATGAGATTCTGTTCTTTGAACTATTGTTTTGTTTTTCCTCTGCTTGGGTAAGAAAGATACTCTCGATCTCCTTACAAAGTCTTAAATACAATGATTGCTAGGAGCTGTTGCTATACATGGATTCACTCAGGGCTATTTTTTTCCAACTGTTCAATGTTGCCATTCATTCAATGAAAAAATTTGTGTCTATGTAAGTCGGGGATTTTAATTTATTATCCTTACTCTAAAATTATATTTCTTTTGTTGACAGAGCCTACACCTTCAGGACTTCCGTTTTAAGCTTTTCATCTATTTAATTAAAATTCATTCAAGAAATACTTGTTGAATGTATCAATAAATTAATAAAAACAAGAATTATTTTTAGTATCTAATCTATTTAGTGACAATGGATGATTCCTACTTTAACCAGTTCATTGAAATCCATGTAGTTTAACTAATAAGGTAATCAGCACTAAAATGATTCAACTTGAGCACTGTCAAAGTATACAAAGGTTTTCAGAATCTTGTTTCAAATTCCATTATGTTTTCCATTATGCTCTCCATGTCAATAGGCACACCTACAACTTCTAGACACGTGAATTAATTGAAACTTTACAATTGCCCCTTCAAGGATTAATTGCTATGTTATCTGAAAACTAGCTACAGAAGCATTGGGGTTCCTAGCTTATTTCTATGGCAGTAATAAACACCACAAACAAAAGAAAGTATCGAAGGAAAGGGTTGTTTAAGTTTACACTTTGTGATACAGTCTGTCATCATCTCAATTCAGGGAGGAAAATCAAGCAGGAGCAGGGGCAGTAACACTGGGAGAGTGCTGCTTTTACTAGCTTGCTCACCATGCCTTGTTCACCACATCTCTTTATATAGTAAAGGACCATTTCCCACAGTGAGCTAGGCTCTCCAACATCAATAATCGTGAAAATGCACCACAAGCATGCCCAAAATTCAAGAAAATGAAAGGAAGTTTTCCATCGAGATTCACTCTTGCCGGGTGATGCTTGTTTGTGTCAAATTGACAGAAATTAATCAACACAAGAAATCCAATAAACACCAAGTATTGGGAAAAATATTGATCATACTCAAACCTTATATGTGAAACAATTTTTATCTTAATAATATAATCCCTGTAGTTTGATTAATTTGGAAGAGGGAGCAAGATTATTTTATCACCATTATATAAAGCTACTATACCAAATATGATCTCTAATATTGAGATTTTTTTCTGATAAAAACAGTTACAATCTACCTAGGTATATTCTGGAAAATAATAAAAAGTATGAACATAAAAGCCAAGAAGATCTATGAAAGAATAAATCAGTACTGATGCACATTAGTATTAGTGCCCTATGCATTTTCCTTGTCTTTTAACAAGTGCTATTGTATACTAAAATTTTCATAAGTTTATGCAAATATGGTCATGTCCAGCTCTCATTTCTCCACTATAGCTTTCCCTGTGTCTTCTCCAGTATGGACCCCCGACCTTTTTTGTTTTTTTATAATCCATTAAGTCCATTTAGAGCTGCCCTTATGTATGTATTCTTTGTGCTTGTGTGTGTTTTTGTGTGAAAGAAAGTCAGGGTGATTTACCTCTTTGTAAGGAATCCTATGTTTATCTTCTTATCTTCTTATTCCACAGGAATAGGTGTGTCAAAGGACTTTATTAGCTTCTGAGTTCCTAAGCCGCCTACAGCCAAAATGACTGTGGCATTTCTATATTCACAGACTCAGAATGTTGCTAGAATGTTCATTTAGAATGTTTCCATATCCATTTAGAAGATTTGGTCATGGAATATTGTGGAAAAGTAGAGGATAGAAATGATCCAATTGGAGGGGTCAAGGACACCACAAAAAGATCTACAAAGTTAACTCTCCTAGATCCATGGGGGCTCATAAACACTGAACTACCAAAGAGGATACACATGTTTGACCTAGGCCCCTACATCTTTGAAGCAGATGTGCATCTTGGTCTTTCTGTGGGTCTCCTAAGAATTGAAGCTGACGTTGTCTCTGATTCTGACTCCCCTTACCTAAACTGGATTGCCTGGTTGGGCCTCAGTGGAAGAAGAAGCATTAAGTTCTACAACTGTATGTCCCAGGGTGGGGAAGGATCCAAGGGGGACTTCCTTTTCTCTGGGGAGAAGGGAGGGTAATTGGGGGAGGAATATGTAAGGGTGGGACTGGCAGAAGATGGAGGATAATACAGATGTTAAATGAATAAATTAATAAAAAGATAATAAATATTTTATTAAAAAAAGAATTAAAAAATCCCAAAGACCAGAGGGACATTGTCAAGGCCAAAACCAAAGATTCTGAATGATATTATTTATAAAGTAAACATTTATGAATAAACTTAAATATTTTAGTGGATATTTAGAAACCACTATCATTAATACAAGAAATTCACAACAGTGAAAGTGCTACAGAAAATAGTAAGAATAATTTAAGAAGTATATTTATGATAGTATAAATGTGCAGTAAAATCAAGTGTTTAATAACTTGATTCAATTCTACTATTTACATAAAGATATATGATTGCTAATCCAATCAAAATTATATTTACCTCAACATGTAACTCCTAATTTAGATAGTAAATATTTGTACACTAGAATTTATTTTTTCAAAATAAACTGTTTACAGAATATATTGAGTCTATATGTAGAAAGAAAGTACATAGAGAATTATGGTTCTGATTCTGGAATTTTTAGGTTAAAAATTGGTCATATTTGCATCATTTCTTTTACAATCTCAAATTAAAGTATATGCAGAAGAAAAGTTCAATAACAAGTAATGACATTTGATGAATTTTCATGAAATTTGATTTTTGTATGCTTTCTCATGAATGTTACTTTATAATTTCATAATGTTTTATACAGTTACTAAAAAAATTATTGGCTTTTACTATATCTAGTCTTTCAATCAATGATGTATCTACAGAAACTATAAAATTGAATCATAAGATATAAAAAAAGGTTGCCTATTTCTTTAAGGTCAAATCAAGGTAATAGGCAAAAGCATTGGAAAAAAATGTCCAGGAGACAGCTATATCAGGAGGCTCCTGTCAGCAAGCACTTTTAGCATCAACACACTTTTAGCATCCACGATAGTGTCTGGGGGTAACCACATATGGGATGGATCTCCAGGTGGGACAGTCTCTGGATGAGGGGCTCTGCCAGAGCCTGACAAATACAGAGGTCGATGCTTGCAGCCAACCATTGGACTGAGAATGGTGTCTGCAATTGAGGAGTGAGAGGACTGAAGGAGCTGAAGGGGTTTGCAACCCTGTAGGAGGAACAGCAACATCAAACAACCAGATCCCCCAGAGCTCCCAGGGACTGAAACATCAACCAAAGAGTACATATGAAAGGACCCATGGCTCCATCTGAATATGTAGCAGAGGATGGCCTTGTTGGATATCAATGTGAAGAGAGGCCCTTGGTCCTGTGAAAGCTTGATGCCCCAGTGTAGGGGAATGCCAGAGTTGGGAGGCAGGAATGATTGGGTGGGGGAAGCATTCTCATAGAAGTAGGGAGATGGGATGGGGGGGTTGGTGGGGAAAGCAGAAAAGGGGATAACATTTGAAATGTAAATAAAGAAAATATCTAATAAACTAATTCAAAAAAAGAACAAAATATCCCAATTATAATCTGAATTATAACACTCTTCCACAATAAAACCCCATCAAGTGAAGGCAACAAGCAGTTGACACATTTGATCCTCCATGCCAGGTGTGAGTTTTAATATCTAAAACTCCATTTCACCTAATACAGTAGTTAAAGTTTAAGAATCTGAGGAGAGAAAAAAAAGTGAATTTGAAGATGAATTATCTTCTCTCTCATATTGAAAAAGAAAAAGTTTGCAGTGCTCCCAAAGAACTTGAATAATTATAGGAATGATGAAATAAATATTTATGTATTTTATTTACAATATAAGCTTTCTCTAAATTTTTACATGTTAATTCATTGAAATGGATTGATGAGAACAAAGAGGTAGGTGAAGTTTGGAGTCCTTGGACTCATTTTTCAGTTTTTGACCAGTTATATATCACTGATGTTTTCTTTTGTGTATAACATGTTTTGGTATAAATTTGATATAAAAGATTCATGAATTTAAGTTACTGACTAAAAGAAATTGTTATAAAAGAACATGTATAAGCATTTGTTCCAGTTTTCCTGATTGTAGTTCATAGCCTGAAGAAAATATTATAAATTATGCTAATTGAAAAGCTTTACCCAGCATTTCAAGCATTTGTTAGAATAAAATTTATACTTCATTTCCTTCAGTATATTTTAATCATACATTTGTTTTTATTACATACCTATCTCAAAATATTCTTTATACTAGGAAAAAGATAAAAAGACATCATATTGGAAACAAATAAATA
Organism: Mastomys coucha; assembly: GCF_008632895.1. Classification (NCBI taxonomy): domain Eukaryota; kingdom Metazoa; phylum Chordata; class Mammalia; order Rodentia; family Muridae; genus Mastomys; species Mastomys coucha. The sequence continues at coordinate 191,310,387 of NW_022196905.1, forward strand.
TTACTAAATTAGTTTTCATATGCAAATTTTATAATTAATTGTGGATTGTTCATTTTAATAAAAAGCAATGAAATACAAATATTTACATAAAAGAATTAGTATTGTACAATATAGTTCCGCTGTGTCCCTTATTCCTTCATTTCTGTCATTCCTCCAGCCTCGCTTTGTGTTGTTACCATTATTTGATTTAGGCTACAGCTTGCATGCACAATAGCAGTCTTCTATTTATTATATCTCTTTCCAACCTCACTATCGAGAAAAATACCATCTGCAATTGTGAGAAATGATATGTGATAATGTTCGAGTGTGTATTGCTGTAATTGTAATATATGCTCATTCCAAACACAAACTTTTACATTTGTCTTTTTTTCAGCCTCTGGATATAAAGAATCAACAATCCATGTGGGCTCTTTATTCTAAGAATATTCAATCAAGATTATCTAGTGCTTTTAAGTAGAGAATTGCTGGAGAAGGAATTGAGCAAAAAATTAGGAACCAAAATCATGAGGTAAATATGACAATAGATTTAAAAGTTAAATATTAAAATAATTATCTTTTATCATTATCTAGCTACCTGAGTATATTCTTTCTTCCTCACACATTAAAAATGATTTGCACATTGAATAAATGATTTTCCTCTTACCTACTCATAATTTACACTTCCATAAATTGATAGATATATTCCTTTAAACACATCAAATTCAAATTTGGGGAAATTTTATTTTATATTAAAGTATGTAATTGGAGCACCATTAAATATAATAGGATTTTACATGTACAATTCAGTAATCCATTAAAGATCCATCTGATTATATTTGTTTGCATTTTCATCACACAGTGATAGATATTTTGTAGGTGACCTGGAAGTATGAAAATAACAATATAATGAACATGTTTTTATAAACATTAGAATATTTGTACAATGTATTAGTCATTTGCTGTCTAAGCACTATTGATAACAAGCACACCTCCAAGTTTAGATCAATAGTAGTTATATTTGAAGTTCTTGCAATCAAATATTTTAAAACCTTGGCACTCCCAATTTTTTCAGATTTCTTAGTCATGACTATACTAGATTTCAAAGGAACTTCTGCAGTTTCCTCAAGGCAGTTGATAGAATCTTTTCCTGATTCTGGCACTAAATGACTTCAGAAACAGGATGTTAGCTGTTTTCCCTACTGTGGCTGATGTGTGCCATAGTGTTAAAACAGTCCTGCCATCATTACATATTTTATTTGTTGAACTTTTGAATTTTTATAATTCTAAATATTTCAAAGAAGGTGATTTCAATGATAATTATTATTTTTCAGAAGTTCTGCAATTGTAAATTCTCTTTACTGGGTATGTCAAAACAATTATCCACCAAAGTGAAAACTGTTTTCAGGCAGTGTCACATGGGGACATTGTCATGTGAAATGACCCATTTTTATGAGCAAAGCTTGATGTGCATTGTGAGGAAATTCTTTAGGACATTTCCATGTACCTATCTCATTTCTAGGTTCCTGTTCATCTTGCCATCTTTCTTCTCTGTCTTTCCACAAACTCCTCTCTTCCACAGTCTCCAACCTGACTGGTCTCACAAATATTACATTGTTATTTTCAGTACAGTATAAATAGGTGCCAAAACATTTAATACCTTACTGTGAGCAACTGACATATTTCACTTAACATGATCCCCAGTTTTATTCATTCCCTTGTAACATACATCATTTCATTCTCATTTATCATTAAACATTATGTTGTGTATATATATATCACAATGTCTTTATCTGTTCATTTACAGATAATGATCTAGGACAATTCAACAATTAAACTACTATAAATACTGTCAACTTGTGTGCTGAGACGTATCTATAGTAAGTTGATTTTGAATATTCCAGTTGTATGCTCAGAAGGGATATAGCTGTATAATATTGAAATCCTGTTTGTCTGTTTGTTTTGTTCTGCCTTTTCATGACGTTTATGCCAGCTTCCACAGAGATTGAAGTTGCATACATTTTTACAAATGAATAACTTTGCTTCACATCTTTGCCGAGCTTTATTAATCATAGGTATTTTCATGGTATGAGATGAAATCTTATATTAAAATAGTCTAAATTCTCTATCAGAAGACTCATACATCTGATTAACACTTTTAGCAAAGTATCAAGATAGACACCAGGGGTGGATAAAAGGAGGTAACTGGATGAGAGAGCAGGTAAAGTGGGGGAAGGGATGGGGATTGGGTGTGGGGACTGGGGGCAAGAGAGTGTCGGGATAGAGAACAACAATTGGTAGGGTAGGCATCTCTGTGACAGGAGAAGCTCCTGGGAGTCTATGGGGAGACCCTAGTTTAGACTGCTGGCAGTGGGGGATATGGAGACTGAAGAGGCCACCTCCTGTATCCAGGCAGGGCTCTCAGTGAAGAGATAAGGACACCAACTGACCCACAAAACCTTCAACTTGAAATGTGTCTTGCCTACAGGAAGTGCATAGACAAAGATGGAGCCGAGACTGAGGGAATGGTAAACCAATGACTTGAGACCCATCCCATGGGCGAGAACCAACACCTGACACTACTAATGATACTCAGTTACACTTGCAGACAGGAGCCTAGCATAAGTGTCCTCTGATAGGTTCCATACAGCAGCAGGCTAAATCGGATGCAGATGCCCACAGTCAAGCATTACGTGGAGATCTGGGTGTCTTGTAGAAGAATGAGGAATAGGATTGAGGGAACCAGAGCAGTCAAGGAAACCATAAGAAAACCTACAGTGTCAACTAACTTGGCCCCATTGAGGAGTCACAGAGATGTAATCACCAATAAAGAGCATATGGGGCATGGACTTAGACTCGATGCAGATTTGTAATAGATGTTCAGCTTGGTCTTCATGTGGGTCCTCTAACAATTAGAGCAGTGGCTTTTTCTGTCTTTGATGCCTGCCTTTGGATCTACTTCCAATAGTGGAACTGGAACTACCTTGTCTGGCCTCACTGGAAGAAGATTTGGCTAGTCATGTAGTGATTTGATGTGATGTGCTAGGGTGGGTTGGTTTCCATGTGAGATTTCCCCTTTTCTAAGAAAAAGCAGAGGGTTTAATATGGGGAGGTATTTGTAAGGGTAGAATTTGGAGGAGAGGAGGGAAGAAGCTGCAATTTGGATATAAAGTGGAGAGAGAGAGAGACAAAGACAGAGAGAAAGAGAGAGACAGAGACACAGAGACACAGAGAGAGACAGAGAGAGAGGAAAAAGAGGATAAGTAAGAGGAGGACAAGGAGGACAAGGACTAGAATGAGGACAAGAAGAAGGAAGAAAAGGAGGAGGAGGAGGAAGAGGAGGAGGAAGAGGACAAAGTGACTCAGACATAAACTTTCCTAGGGTCCCTTGCAATAAAAAAATCACATAGAAAGTAGCAGTAATTTAGTTAAAACCCTTTGTGCTCTCAGATGGTCACACTACCACACTCCCAGCCACTCGCCAGAACTCAGATTTGTGAATGAAAGAAACACACACACACACACACACACACACACACACACACACGAACCACTAGCCATATAGAAACAGAGTCCAAGAATTTGAAGTAAACAAATCAGAAATGAGTGGGCAGAGATGGAACTAGAAAAAGAAGGAAGAAGGAAATGATGTAGTTCAATTTTTTTATTAATCATTTTATTTGTTTACATTTTGAATGTTATCTTCCTTCCCAGTCTCCCCTCCTCGAACCTCCACCACCTCCCCATCCTCTTTGCCTCTAAGAGGGTGCTCCCCATCCCACCCACCCACTTGCTCCTGCCTCACCTCTCTGGAAAATTAAGCCTCCACAGGGCCAAGTGCCTCCCTTACCACTGAAGTCAGATGAGGTACTCCTACACTACATGTATACTGGGAGCCATGGCCCAAGTCTGGTTGGCTGTTTAGTCCCCAGGAGCTCTGAGAGCTCTGGTTAGTCAATACTGTTGTTCTTCCTATGGGGTTACAATTTCTATCAGCTCCTTCAGTCCTTCCCTTAATTCTCTGATTGGGGTTCCCAGGCTCAGTTCAATGATTGACTGTATCTTATCTGACTTAGTCAGGTGCTGGCAGAGCCTCTCAGAAAAGAGCCACACCAGTCTGTCTCAGAAACCACTCCTGTCTACAAGCACATCTTGGCATCAGCAATGGAGTTGGGTTTAGTGTCTGTGGATGGAATGGATTGTGTGGTGGGCAGTCCCTAGATGGCTTTTCCTTCACACTCTGCTTCACTTTTCTGGGTTAAAATATTTAGACCCCATGGTCTGCATTCAACTGATAAGTAGATTTTAGTCCAAAAACTCAGAATACCCATGATACAACTCACAGACCATATGAAACTTAACAAGCACACAAGCCAGAGTGCAGATGCTTCAAACCCACTTAGAATAGGGGAAAACTAATCAGGGGAGGCAGAGGGAGAAAGGAATCTAGTTGCAAGAGGTAAGAGGGAGGAAAAAGGGGAGTAAGACTGAGAATGGGAAAGGCAAGAGAGAAATCCACAGGGCCAGGAGGATGAACAGAAATATGCAGCAGTTTGGGGTGGGAAACTTGGCGAACCACTAGAAGGTTCCAGATGCCAGGGATGCAAGAGGTTCCCAGGACCCAATGCGGATGACATTAGCCAAAATACTCAACAGCAGGGAGAAAAAACCTGAAAAGACCTCTAGTACATAGACATGGCCCTGGTAGAGGGTTGGGGCCGCCCACCCATCTACAAAAAAATTAACCCAGATGTTACTCAAATTTAATTTGAAATCGATGTTCTCAATGACTTAGTCATTAATTTATATTGCATTTAGGATTGGCAATATAAATGAGCCAGACTTGTGAAACTAGAAATCAGACAAATGACACTAACTACAATAACAACCACAAGTACCAGCAATAGCTTTAGTTCATATTTGGACTCTTCCCCCTCTTCGGTATAACGTATGACCATTGCAGTCTGCTTCAGCATAGTGTTTGACAGCAACAACAGCACTGTTCAATACATATTCACTTCTTAAAGTCTCTAATTTACAACCTTAATTCATGAGTTTATTTGTTATTTCATATATCTGGCAAACTAAGCTATAACATGCTGACTTGCAATAGGTATTGAAAGTATACAGTAAACTAACTTGCAAGTATTGCATACTTTAAAATTATTACTTGCTTTTCATTGAGTTGAAAGCCATATTGCTTGGTATCTACCACATGAAAGATAGTTTCATCAGTGACCTACAATAACATCCAATTTCTACCCATTAACGCGAGCTCAAATCCAATATAGCTTGGACTTTGTTGGATGGGAAGCATAATGAAATGGAGATGAAATATGATCACTCCTGAGATGTTGAGTAATGAAGCACATCATGTGACACAAGCTAATGATCAAGGAAAGTAATATCGCCGCACACTGGGATCCTGTAACATCTCTAAGCAATTTTGTACAAAAGCAGGTATTTGATGAGTTCTGTGTTTATAAGGAAGGTGACTCACAAAGGGACAGTCATTTGACAGAACCCCCTTTAAAGCACCAGTGTAACTACTGAGCTTCTTTACCAACATGGGAGATGAGTGGTCGTTCTAGCAATGGACCTTTAACTGGGTCACTGTGAATGGAAAGGGCTGTGGAGAAGCGCCAGTGCAGCCAAGGACGAGCAGAGTGAGTTGGGAAGGATATGAAAGCATCTGGAGTATGATGGCCCTCTTGATCAGTTCTTCCTTTTTCTAAATCAGTAGTCACTCTACAGATGTATATAAATCAGAGTACATCAGGGAGCCCTTGTTCAGGAAGCATGTTGAGAGCTCCTGGAGTGACCCGTTGTGGAGCAGTTGTTCCAACTCACACTGCTTATTATGATAGAGAGATTTATTTCCTGACAGCTGACAGAGTGCCCTGCAAGAGCTGGCAATCCCTAGTGTAGCTGCCTCCGTAGCTCCGGGAAGAAGTTCTCTGAACTCGAAAGCTCTGAGCCTTGCCTTTATGTTAAAATGACTATTTTAGTACTTTGAAAGATCTAAGTGGCTTATTCTCTCATCTTTTAAAAATTCAAACCCCTCCTCCTTACCTCCTTTAAGCACAAATCTTCCTTCATCGCTGTATTTCTCATGCTTTTTTAGCCTGCTGTTTTCTTTTATGCAGGAATCTCTCCCTCTGGAATAGAGCTAAAGTCAAACTAAGCAGGCCTATTCACTGCTGCAATTCTAAGGTGATCTCCCAGTACCATTTCAAAGAACTTATCAAAATCTGGACTCCACTACTTGACCAATAAAGTCATATACAGCAGCTAACCCGAAAAACTGAAATGAAAGTCATGCATTAGCTGTGTAGTCATTAAATGCCCCAATATTACACATAGTGGATCTAGTACAAATTTAATTACTGTTACCCATAATTCCTTATTAAGGAAGTTTTATGTAAATAATTGTAGATTTTATTGATATTTTTACTTACCAAGAAATGCAGATGGATTTTTTTCAAATCAATTTTAACTGTAATATGTTTAGTATTATAATTATTTTACTAAAATACATCTTTATTATATTAAAATTACATTTTAAAGAGGTTTATTCTTTTAGATAAATTAATATGTGCATTCTACATATATCTAGATTCTATATATGTGGATCAATTTTGTAAATTATATGTTAATGGCTAAATACAGAAGGTCTATATGTCAATAGGTACAAAACAATAGCACTTATAGGACAATTATAATATATTAATATTAAAGGCAGTGTATACATGAATATATAGGGCATATATAAGTAATATTCAGGAGCTTTGTTTTTATACATGTACAGATTTTGAAAACCATACCTGAAAGATACTAAGAATAACTACAGTAGTGTTTGCGACTAAATATGTTGATAAAGTTTTTTACTAAAAATGTTATTTTAGGGGATCTTACCTGAACTGGGGAGTTTGCAACTCTCCACCTCTGTCAGAGGCCTACTGTTGGCAATAGACCCCAGTCACTGGAGTGTGGCATAACAAGTCAAAGTACTGCGAACACACCCAGTCAAGACTCAGTGCCCAGAACTAGGTGAAATATCTGTCTCAACTACTCTCTCCCAAAGACTCAGGAAACATCACAGATGAGGTGGTGGAAAGAACATAGAAACCTGAGATCAATCGCATATAAGCATTCTGGATAATGCTTTTTTTCTATCCCACAAATTGATGATTATGACACTCATGAACACATAACAACTGGGGCTAGCTGAACTACATCATGAAAATATCCAAACCAGCCAAAGTCCATTCAAAAGACTAACAAATGAGCTCTGAGGTGCACCATTTACAGAAGGGCTATTGGTAGTTATTATTTTTCTTTACTGGGGATCATTGGTTTTGAGGACATGACCATTGGTAAATTTCCCATGATGCCAGCCCTAACTGGTCTTAGAAGGTTATAGAAAGTAAAAATGACAGGAAGTAATAAGAAGGAAGAAATATGGAAGGAGTTGAAAGGTAGATTTGAGGAGTAATTTATTTTATTAATATATGACATTTTCATAAATAAACATAAAAAAGATACTTTAAAATGCCTTTGTCTTAATAAAAAAAGTAAAAACTTTGAGAGCCAGAACAAAGTAATGACTTGCCTGAGACAGTATTTTATTTTGGTATCCATACAAAAACATAAATCCTGACTTTTTAACCCATGCATTTTTATGTCTTCAGTACTTCATCTATGAAAGAAGCTTATATTTACTAAGTTTAAGACCAGACTACAACATTTTCCCACATCATATTACTGCTAAGTAAATGGATTTTAGTATTGTGGTTCACATTAAAGAGTCCCATTTAAAATATTTTTTCCTCCATATCTAATTACTCAGTTTGCCTGAAGTCAGAGGATCTGCAAATCAGGTCTTACTTGATGTTCCTTGTGCTGATACCCTAATCCTGATTTTTGATGGCAGCTACTCATGTCACTGTCACTTGGGATTTCTACAGCGATGTCATAGGTATCATTTTGAATATTGCTCTTCTGAAATGAAAGCAAATTTCAACTACTGATATAATGCTTATTTATTTTTATGAAACTATGGGTCACATTGGTATGATAAATAACTAATATACTGAATGTCTTCTGGAAGAGAGGAGTTGTTTTTGTTTTGTTTTGTTTTGTTTTTCTGTTTTCTTGTAAAGGGAATAATAATAAGAGGAGTGCCTAGTGAGTTTGTTCAATAGTGAGTATGTTAAGGATGGTCTTAATGCACATGCATGAAGACCTAAGTTTGAATTCCCAGCTAAATTCACATAGAACCAAGCATCTCCAGATTTATGTCTGTACTGATGAAAAACTGCTATGGATAGACTTAAACAACCAAGCTTCTCTCTGAAATACTGTTAGAAATGTAAAGACTATTGGGACTTCAAAGTTCTAAGAAGAAATATTACATGCTCACCCAAAAATAGTATATTCATTCATATTGTTTCTATGATTCAGGAAGTATCACAAAAAAGAAGGCATTGAGAATCTACAAGCCAGAAGATAGGGTACAACACTATGAAATCTTATTTTCTGGGTTTGACACAGACCCAGAATGTCTAATGTGGTAATGTCATTACAGCAGTTATGGATGTCTGCAGTGGGTCCATACAAGACAGTGCCTTTCAATAGGCAACCATAGGTCAGGAATATTCACTTGCCCTGATGAGTTATTGATGGATTCTGTGAAACACCATTGTTTTCTGTTCTGTACTTATGAAATGATGACCATGTTTTAATAGATAGTTCAAAACCTATGATCTTGCAGAAGTCTCTGGTTAAGCTCTGTAAGTATCCAAAAATTGTTTTCTTCTGAAAAAATGTACACTAATAGATGAGTAGGTCTGATGGGATAGAAAAAGGGAAGAGGGAGGATTAAAAAGATTCTGAAGTTATACTAATCATAATATGCTTTATTTATGAATGAAATTCTCAAAGAGCAGATTCAATAAAAGTTAAAGAAAAAGAAAAATTCTTAGAACAATTACATATTATTTTTGTGTTTTACATCGGATGTAGTTACAGAAGGCTCTAAACAACTTAAAGTTCTAAGTCCTAAAAGCTTACAATATTGAAACAAAAAGTGAGGATAAAGCTGGCAAGATGTCTCAGTGGGTGAGAATGATCATTTTACAAGCATGATAACATGAGTTTAAATCCCAATTAACCATGCAAATACAGGCAAACACATGGGCAGCCTCAAAGATGACTGGTATGGAGTTGGAATGGCGGCTCTTTGGGCTTGTTGCATTCCAGCATAGCTCCAGTTCAGTGAGTGACTCTATATGAAGAATCTAAGAAGAGTCATAGAGCAGATACCTTGTGTCCTGTTCTGGCATCTACATGCACATATGCTGAGTTTAATACTGACATAGACTCATGTATATACAGAATACACATATACCACATGCACACCACACATATATACACCACTCATATACACTTTACACACAAACAAACACAGATATGTACACAGATACCATTTGTGAATCACCCTTATATGTCACAGATACATATATATATCTAGCACACACACACATACACACATGAATGTGTGTGTTTGTGTGCTGACATATCTATATCTATATATCTATACATCTATACATCCACCTATCTATATCTATCTCTCTATATATACATCTATATATATTTGTGTGTATTTGTGTGTGTGTGTTTGCCACCTCACACCACATTCATTTTCTCACATTACAGAGAAATAGAGGAGATAGAAAGGATTGAAATCAAAGGAATGGCTTCTATCGTTGAGAGGAAATCTCTAAAACCTGAAAGCAGTAGAGATTAAACTTCAGAGTGGATTTATCTTTATGTTTAATCCTCTTTATTTCGGTATTCAGTATTCTTAAATCACTTGGAACTTTAATTCTCGTCTAGAATGCTTTACAGAACATGTGGGTGTATGTGTGTTTGTTCATGCTTGTGTGTCTGTGTTTCTGTGTGTGTTGTGTGAAAGTTATTGTAGACGTAGGTATTTCATTTTGTTTCAGTGAAGCTATTTTTTTTCTTCTTTTTCCCCTGTTGCACTGAGGATTGCGTCCTCAGGTCACACATGGTAAGCAAGAGTTCTTGGAAGGAAGCATCCCCATAGCCCTTGACTTGTTTCTTTGTGGGAAAAAGTCTCACCAAGTTGCTCAATCAGGCCTTGAATTTACCTGGCTTCATTAGCTAGAATTATTGTCTTGTGTCACTAGGCCAAGCTCATAACATAATCCTTTTAACTAATATATCCTTGTTTTATCCTGCAGTTAATTATTAGATTCTGCCCCTAAGAGTCTAAAACTTTGGGAAAACAAACAATATACAAGTGTTATTTCCATATAAATTTTATACCTATGTGTTTTTGTGATTTTTTTTCTGAAAAGGAAATTTATACCTGTGTTAGACTTAATAAGGAACATGACATCTCAGGTAATAATAATGATCTGCTCTTTTGATCTGAAAGTAATAGAGCTATATACAGGGTTGAAGTATACTATCTTACCTCCAGAGTTCGATATTATTGAGGTTTGTTATTCCATGATAAATCATTCCCTCAGCAGGAAAAGCATTGAGGATATTACATTTACAAAGTTACATTTGAAGCTTTAGAATGAGCCTCCGATCACATTCTTCACTCTAACATTGTTGAAATAACAATTTCTAGCCATTACTTCAAACAGTCACATTGCTAAATGACCCTCACCTTATAAAAACAAACCAACAATGAAAAATAAATCAATGAGTCCCCATGTTATTGGTAACATGTTCTTTTATTATTTTACACTTAATGCAAGGACATTTTCTCTAGCAAAATCTCCTTATTTCTGTTTAGTCAGAAATAATTATAAAATGACAACTTAAGTTGAAGGCCATTTCGGAATTATTTATTTGCATGTTTATGTCTCTAGAAATAGAATCAAAGGTGTTGTGCATTCAAGTGCTCTCTCACTGGATTTCCTTGCTGTTTGTGACCCCTGAATTTTTAATGAAATTGTTTATGATGTCTCATAGTGTCTTCTTTTATTTTCAGCCTGGCCCTTTTGAAGTTTAGTTTTATGGTCACGTAGAAGTTTGAACTAACATTTGTCTCTAAAGTCATCTTAGAACCAGAAGGTGATTCACAAGAAGAACTCAGAATTTTTAGCACTATTAAAATGATATCCACAAAGAATTACATCGAGATGGCAAAACTTATGAGCTAACAGCTAATCTAAAGATTATGTAGAGAAATTTTCTTTTCTTCACATCTTTGAGTTTTATCATGCACAGTCTTATCAAATGTTTACTTGAAAGTTTTAAGTATCCTATATACCACCCAGCCTTTAAGGATTATTCACAAACTTCAGAGTAGCCAAGAGACATCAGAATTCTGAAAGCATGACTTATCAATGGCTCTTCTTTCTTGATCAAATAACCAGTGTCTGATAAGATGTCTAATCTGTACTCCTTTTCAGTTGATGGGACAATCTGAGATTTTCTTTAGCTAATGCTTTAACAGATAACAAACATGTCTTTAAGAAAAACAATGATTCTTGATGTTTTCAGATTTGGCTGCCAGAAATCAGTCTTCATTGACTGGGTCAGTATGCACATAACTGTTGTTGTTAGCTTATATGATGTAGCAAACATTTGTTATCCTTGAAGATAAGGAGTTCAGGGCTACCCTTGACACTAAAGAAAATTTGAGGACAGCCTAAGGTCTTAGCAATCTTATCTCAAAATAAATGTATAATTGCTTAAATTTCCACATACATAAAAAATCATCACATTATCAACTCTTTTGATTAATTATAGAAAAAAATTGTATTGATTTCATCTATCCTTGAAATGCATCAAAAATTAGAAAAAACAGTTACTGCCTGAGATAGCATAATAGAGAGAAGCATGAGTTTGTTGAAGATTTTCCCCTTTGGATTAGGAGACTTGGCTAATTTCCAGGCCTTCAAGAAACTAAGGTATCTCAAACTTGTATTTTTCTTAAAAAATTGAGGGCTTGTGGAAATGGCTCAGAAGTTGAAATCTCATCATTATTTCATAAAAAATAAAATTTATTTTCACTAGCCTTATTAGAAGGATCAAAACTGTCTGTAAGTCTAGCCGCCGGGCATCTAATACTTCACCTCCACAAGGATCTGTATCACATGGGTATAGCACAAATAGACAAAGATGCATATTTTAATCCATCTTTTAAATGTCAAGCTATTGCCATATGAATATGCGCATGATATTAATTACATGCCCTTGGTTTTGAAACTGTCTATGTGAATATATTTCTAGATCTTTGAGCAGGTTAGTTTTATTTCTTCTCCTTGAGGTTTAGTTTTATTTGATCCGTATGAGCATTTTGTGTGTATGTATATCGGTGGACCATATACATGCAATATCAAGGAACCCAAAAAAAGAGAGAATTTGATTACCTATGAAGTTACATGCAAATGTTAGAGAAAAATGTCGTGAAAATGAATCAAATCTGAGTTGTCTGGAACAAGTTTAAGTTCTCTTAACTAATGAGCCATTATGGAAAAGAAGAGTAAAATATGAAATATTTCAAAGGAATGTGAATCTGATAGATGTGAAGGTGATGGTAGAATTTTAAAAAATGCATTATGGAGACAAAACTGAAACTGTACTCAGAAAAATCGACATGTAGGTCTTAAAGCAGCTTTGCATTCTATGTCTGGGATCCAGCTTACTCAACTACTATTTATCACCAGCAGCACGGCATGAATCGGGCTGTAACAATATTTTGAACATTTGAAACACTCATTCACCCAACATCTTTTTATTTCCCTTTCTTTTTACTTTCTCAGTTCCTTACACTCCTTTCCCAACAACTCGATGTGCAGTCATAATTTCAAGAAATAAGCTCTTGTCTCAGTTTCCATATACTCAGTTTATTTCTGAGCTTCAGATCTGCTTTTTGCTTGTTATATTTTTTTTGATTCCTTTCTGACTCTGACTGTATTGACATCCTCTTACACCTTCAAATTATATATAATATATACATATATTTCATTATGCTTGTTTCACTTGATTTGGTACTTATGTTTAAAACACAAACTCTGTAACTTCTTCTCTAAATGTATTCAAGTAGATAACTGAAAAAAAATGCATGTGTGTTTATTTTAAGTTTCATAATCACATCTTACATCACAGGGGATTTGGATTGCAAACATATGTGTCCCCCTATCATCTTTCCCCCTTCTCTCTACTTCTTTTCCTTGTCTTTCTGAGCCTGATTCATTTACTTTAATAATGTAAAGCACATGTACCTGCTTTTCTATTAGATGGATAACTTGGTCTAATTTTTATGGCTAAATAAAAATAAAAAAACTCCATTGTGAATATGTACCACAGTTTCTCTATACATGCTTTTGCTGGTAGACACCAAGGCTGATTCTAGAAGAGCAAATCATGTTAGAATAAATATAGACCTGCAAGCAACCCTATTTCATGCAAGCATGAAAATGCTGCCCCAGAAACCTTTAAATCTTCTACAGTGGGATGAGTGGGTTGAAGATTTCTATAGATACTTACTTACATTCTGACCAGTGGAGTACAACTGATTCCTTTACGCTCTCCCTAGACTTTGTTGTTACCCTTATGCCTCATAATTCTATTTTATTTATTCTTTGTGAAACCCTTGCAATATAATGTTATCATATGTTGTCATATCCTTCCTGGGTAGGTAGGGTTTGGCACATACATTCCCTTCTCCTGGCTGGAATAGTGCCTAGCTTGAGCAGGTACAGAGCCTGTGTGTTTTGTGTGTCAGCCTCTTTGAGTTCTTAAATGTTTTAGTCCTGTAGTATCTGGAATGTGCTGTTTCTTTGGTGTCATTTCTCACCCCTGACTCTTACAAACTTTCCACCTTCTCTGCCACATAAATCCTTGAACCTTGTGGGTAAGAGTATGATAATGAATTCTCATTTAAGGCTGAGAACTCCAAAGATTGTCAAGTGGTGACTCTCTGGGTTAAATGTCATCTGCTGTGGGAAAAAATTTCTATGATGAGGGTTGAAGGGTCAGGTGATGAGCTGATATATTGGTATAGCAATATTTCATCAGGAGATATTTTATTGGTCTGTTATTAATTTTCCTATTATGATTGGTATAAGACAAAATCCCAACATTATTTAATGTGCATTTCCCTTATAAGTAAAGCTGTAGTAGGGTCTTCTTGTAACAGTGCTAGGTCATCTGTACCTTTGAGAATGTCCTTTTGTGTTTCATTATTTATTTGATTTCATGTGTATATGTGTGGTGTTTTTTTTTTTTTTTTTTTTTTTTTTTTTTTTACAATTTCATTATCAATTCTATGTAATAGTTATCTATCAGATGTACAGATAGCATGGTTTACAGATAGCCACTTATGGGGGCTGTTTCTTCTCTCCATTTACTATTTTGTTGCTGTGTGGAAGTTTTAAATTTCATAGTATACAATTTGTAAATCCCACTTTTTCAATACTGGGACACTTTTTAGAATAACTTTGTCCATGCCTAGGTTAAAATGTTTCTCTGATATGGAGTTTGGGCCTCGTAGGTATAAATTTCATGCAACCTATTTTTCATAAGGGTTCAACCTCTTCTCTAGCCCATCACACAGCAAAATGAGAAAAGTTATTAGGATATGGGGAAAGTAGACCTGCCCAGCAATTGTTCTTTGGGGGCAGGCTTGATCTTCTTGGGCAGCAGTTCAGTCATGTAACAAACACCAAATACTGGTTGCAACTTCAGACCAGTCCTCTAGGCAGGCAGACAACAGGCATGACCTAGCAATTTCAGGTCATTCTTTTCAGGAAGTGGACATCGGCCAGATGCAGTTCTATCTGGAAGAAACTGCCAGGCTCGCCAACTGGCCTAAAGCAAAACTGCAGAAGCAGCAAGTTGCTGCAGGAACCTCACAAGCAGTTCTGTTTTTGTTTTTGTTTTTGTTTTGTTTCTTCTTATAAGGACAACATTTAATTGGGGACAACAGGTTCAGAGGTTCATTTCATTATCATCAGTGTGGAAGTACATCAGCCTCCAGGCCGTCATGGTGCAGGAGAAGATGAGAGTCTTTATCTGAAGGCAGCTAGGAGAAGACTGGCCCCAATGTGATTAGGAAGACACTCTCCTTGTCAACCCAGAGAATGATGCACTGCCTCCACCCAGAGATTGATTCACTGCCTCCAGCAAGGTCATGGGTACTCTAACAAAGCCATACCTCTTAATAGTACCATTCCTAGGGCCAAGCATATTCAAACCACCACAGAGACATTTGTAAAACTACAGAGTCACTGATTTGGCAGAAATGGAGAATGTAACCATTCCAAGGTCTTATTGTAATGTCTCTGGGGCTAGATAGTATATGGAATCTTTGAAATTCCTGTAGGTAGTCTCTGAAGGAAATGGATGGATTTCTGATGATGAAGTAAAGGATACAACAGATTCTCTAGGAAGAAAGAAATGCCAAGGACATACAATGCCTTTGTTAAAAAATGTAGGCAGAAATGAAGACAAGTCAAGGCACAAACATGTGGATAGAGGAGACTACTAGACTACTCAAGTTTGCATGATTTTCTTTCAACCATGTCATGTTCTGCAGAGTAAACAGGGTGCCACATGTTTGGTTATGATTTTGCTTTCATTCACTCTTTGCTTGGGATTGGTTTTATATGTTGTTTTAGAAATGAGAATGTTCACCATGTTCCATTGTCTGTTGGAACTAGATAGCTCATTTTCTGGCTTTCTTTTCTAGAGTTTCCTAGAGGTTATTTACTCCACTTGTACAAAATGAAGGAGCTGTAAGGATTGGCAGTCATAAATTGTCTCAATTTATTTTTAATCTTAAGACAGGGATGAACATTTGAGGCTGAGAGAAGTAATGTTATAGTTTAGTTAGAATCTACAGAATTTTCCAGTGCCTATGTTGAAAACTTAAACTTTAGTAGAATATAGCATAAGAAAACATTTGGAAGTGAAAGAAACTAAGAAATTACATCTAGTTAGGAGCAAAAAGTACTGTATAGTGTATTTTTTTATTTTTGTTTTCTGTTTTTTGTTTTTTTTGGTTTTGTCCTTAAAACCTGGCATATGGTCTGTCATGGTCACTCAATATCTCTTTCATTCTTCAACAAAACTTTAATACTTCATGTACCCTCTACCACTATGCTCTTTCTCAACATAGGCCCAAAACAACACATTGGAGTCATGATGAGTTGACATTTGAGATTATGTTCTTCATTAAACTTCTTCTTAAGTTTTTCTTCCCAGAGTTATTACATCTGCTAAACAAAGTTTTTTTTTTCTCCTCCCATTATGATTAACCTTTCTTTCTCTCACAGAGGGAGCTGTTCTACCAGGAGTGCTGTCACTTCTAAGTTCACAAGTGAGACCAGCACATTTGCTCCAATAACTGGTCACAAGCATTTCTTAGGCAGCCTTCTTCAAATAGTGCCTTTTTCACATGTTGAACTCAATAATACTGTATAAGACAAACCAATACATGCTCATCATTAGTGAAGAATAATTAGCTGCAGTAAACCCAATCAAGGCTCAGTGTTTCTCTCCCACTGTCTGTGGGGTCATATTTATATTCTTTCATCCTGAGTTCTTTTGTGTTTACTATATCAAAACATCCTTTCACCTGTGACTGCTTCAGGAGAAGAGTCTTTCACGTGTTTGCTTTAGGAAGACATCCTTTCTCCTTGTGTGCCACAGCAAAATATAATTTGACATAGCTAACTGTACTGGCTGGTTTTGTGTGTCAACTTGACACAGGCTGAAGTTATCACAGAGAAGGGAGCTTAGTTTGGGAAGTGCCTCCATGAGATCCAGTTGTGGGGCATTTTCTCAATTAGTAATCAAGGGGGTAGGTTCCCTTGTGGGTGGTGCCATCCCTGGGCTGGAAGTCTTAGGTTCTATATGAGAGCAGGCTGAGCAAGCCAGGAGAAGCAAGCCAGTAAGGAACATCTCTCTCCATGGCCTCTGCATCAACTCCTGCTTCCTGACCTGCTTGAGTTCCAGGTTATTATATTGATGCTGGTTAGCTGGAGCTAAGAAATTAGCAGTGATAAAGAAGATACTAGCATCACTGAGGTGACATCTTCTGGGAAGTGATTTCTGAGAGCACAAAGAGGCTGTGTTCCAGAGATAGCCAAGGTTGTACCTTGTGCTGCAGCAGGACTTGGTAATGTGTAAGAGACACCCAGGTAGTACTGGTTTTTACAGCACGAAGGGGTCATGAAGAGCAGCTAAGGCTGGGCACAGTGAGAGGCCATGGAAGGCCATTGCTAAAGGTGCAGCCTCAGTTTGCAATTGATGGCCCAGGACTGAAGGTGTCATGCAAAGGAGTTGATGCTATTGGTAAAGCCTAGTTACAGCAGTGTTTTCTGAATGCCAGTACCATGCAATGTCCACCAAAGACAGCAGCAGCAGTGGAGTACAGGCATCTGGAGCCCAGAAGACAAGATGTGTGCTACAA
>NW_022196905.1:191328180-191371274 GCF_008632895.1 Mastomys coucha
CATTTTCTCAATTAGTGATCAAGGGGATAGGGCCCCTTGTGGGTGGTGCCATCCCTGGACTGGAAGTCTTGGGTTCTATAAGAGAGCAGTTCGAGCAAGCCAGGAGAAGCAAGCCAGTAAGAAACATCTCTCCATGGCTCTGCATCAGCTCCTGCTTCCTGACCTGCTTGAGTTCCAGTCCTGACTTCCTTTGTGATAAACAGCAATGTGGAAGTAAGTCAAATAAACCCTTTCCGCCCCAACTTGCTTCATGGTCATGATGTTTGTGCAGGAATAAAAACCCTGACTAAAACGCTAACTTTCTAAAGAAGTAGAAGTTTTCACTTCAGGGATCTTGTTTGAACTTTTAAATGTTTTGTATTAATGATTGCAGTGAATGAGAAATCTTCCATTGTGCTTCTGAATATTTTTGTTTCTCAGAAGCATTTTATGAGGAGTCTATCACCAAGGCATATACCCATATGATACCATGTTATAATTGTATAGTTTTTCTCTAAAATTCTATTGATCCAAGTGTGTTTATATCAGTACAAAGCCACTATTTATTACAGTGGCCCCATCATCTAACTTCAACTAAGGTTTAGTGTTACCTAATTGTTCTTTGTGCTTAATATTTCATTCACTAGTTGAATTCACATGAATTTTAAAAATATATCCTAAATTTTCCAAAATATTGGCATTTTACATGTATTATCTAGAAACTTGTTACGTCACATTCATTGCACTGTTTCCTGAAACTCTCAGGTTAATTTCTCCCATGTATATTTACAATGTAACTTCTACAGTACAACTAAGATTTAACTCTTAGATTTTTCCCTCTACTATGAGGCCTTTGTAAATGATCCCACCTAGCATAGCTCAGGTCATTATGTCTATCCTACTACTGTATTAAGCTATTCAGAGATCTATTTATCTTCCAACATTTCCTTCATAGTAGGAGGCAAATTCACAATGGTGACAAAAATCACAAATACCAGTATAAGCTCTTAAATCTGATTTTTTTGTATTGCAAGAGAAAAATTTAAAAGGAAGAGTTTAATACATTATATCTGTGTCAGTGTATTAGAGAAAAACAAACAATATGGCTTAGAGACATTACACATCTACCAAAAGTTACATAGATATTTAAGTGGCTTATTTGGGTTTTAAGATGACTTATTTTTTTCATAGCCACATACAACTATATTTTGAATATAAATGATTTATTTATTAGTTTATATACTGTGTAAATGCTGATCGAGAACATTTTCCTGAGAGATGGTGCATGCCTTTAATCCCATCATTTGGAAACTAGAGACATGCTAATGTCTATGAGTTCAAATCCAGCCAAGCCTATTTAGAGCATTAGAGGCTAGGCAGGGCCAATACAAAACTCTGGCCCATAAAAAGTAAAACAAAAACACTATAAAAAGAAAAGTAAGAGAAAAATCAGGTACTGTGAACACCAGACATTTTTTTGGAAATTTCTTGTGTGCAAGTTCTACATAGTGCCTACTTCCCACAATAAAGCAAAGAATAAGTCCAAAGGATATGGACTGAGAATTCATCTCCTCTGTAGCTCTTCATCTTTAACAATTTCCTCCTTTTCTTTTTTCTTTTTTTTTTAAGATTTATTTTATTTATTTTATATGTATGAGTACACTGTAGCTGTACAGGTGGCTGTAAATCATCATGTATGTGGCTACTGGGAACTGAACTCAGGACCTCTGCCAGCCCCGCTGGCTCTGGTGTAATTCACTGTAGCTGTCTTCAGACACACCAGAAGAGGGCGTCAGATCTCATTACGGGTGGTTGTGAGACACCATGTGGTTGCTGGGATCCGAACTCAGGACCTTTGGAAGAGCAGTCAGTGCTCTTACCCACTGAGCCATCTCGCCAGCCCCAATTTCCTTCTTTTCATGATCTTCCTAATCTACCTTGAAACACTGTAAATTCTCTCAGGACTATCTCCTTCAAATATTTCTTGTCTGGTGGTCATTGCCTGTTTCTGCTAAATCACTTAATGAAATGATAGCTATCCTGGGAAGTAAGTTAAATTGCATACACACACACACACATGAATTCCCATATATCTATACATTACAAATATATATGCATTCTTTATATATATTTATATGTTAGCTATCTTATTAACTATTTACTTATTTAATAAGTATGGTTATCCTGGGGAGTAAGTTAAATCACATATATGAAAATATATGAATGTATGTGTAAATATATATAAACACTTGTAGGCCTTTAGGCATATACACATATTCTCTCTATATATATTTGAAATATATGTATATTTTTTCCTCCCATTCTACCTTTGTCCACTCCCTTTCCACCTTCTACTTTAATATATTTGTAAATTCTGGAGCAAGTTTTTTTAGCCAAATGTGTAGACTCATGCTCACAGATTCTTCCCAGATTCAGTTTAATATCAACTCCATTAGAAACCTTTTTCTGAAAGTAATGCACTGATCAACACTTTGTTGCACTCTGCTCCATTTTTCCCTTTCCGAATCTTTCATCTTCGATGATCACCAAGGTATATGAAGCCAAATCTATATTCTCTAGGAATCCATTTATCACTATGTGATCTTCTGGTGAATTGACCAAAATCATCTGCATGTCAGCTTTGCTTTTATAAGAACATTTGTACTGATACTACTTCAAATTTTCTTATTATATTAAGATTACTGTTAATATAAACATACTCTGTTATAATATTATTAGATGTTATACTTTCTAACAACCAAAGACATATTTTTTTACATCTGCACTGTATAGTATTTGTATTTTGTGATTCTTTTATATTATCCAGTTCATTTTATAGGATATGTTTGTTTTTGTTACACTAGTAAAAATTTAGGAACATACATAACTGCATTATCCAAATATTCAGACAAACCGATTATAATTTAAAACTTGATTGTGTTCTTAAAGAAATTGATATTTCTGAAAATGATAAAATATGTGCTTTAACTTTTAAAAGAAATATTTGATACACAAAATTAACCACACCAATTTTTATTACAACTAGCAAGGACACAAGAAACAACCTATCATAAATAATGCCTTCACATGTTCAAGTAAAATAAAGACAGTGTCTGTGTCTTGTGTGTGCATGTACCTCTGTGTGTGTGTGTGTGTGTGTGTGTGTGTGTGTGTGTGTGTAGGTCAAGTATGTGTTAAGGCATAGAGCTGAGGATGGTTTGGTTTTAATTATGGAGCAATTGGTGTTTAAGAGGAGCAGGGGCAGACCCTACACTTCTAGTCCTCTATAGAGAATGGGCTACAGGATAAAAGAAGAAAAATGAGCCAAAGTTGGTTGAGGAATCATTTTAAAGATTAACTGCCCTTGATAATAGCACAGCCCTGAGTTTCATAATCACCTTTGGCTACTTGTGCTAAATTGTTTTCACGGTCCTAAAATGTCTCTTTGTTACCTCATTTGACAAACATCTCACCAGTGTTTATTCTGTGCACAGGATATTGTGTTCCAGACAATAGAGGCATAACAGTAAACCAAGCAGAAAAACACAGGGAGCCAGCATGTTTATATGGTCGTGGGTGAGAGGAAAACAAAAACACTAAGTCAATGAATTAAATAGCATGGTAGAGTGACAAATTTTAGGGATTCATAGCAAAATCAAACAAACAAATGAACAAAAACATAAAGCAAAGGTACAATCTTAAAACATTGGAATTTTAGTGGTTAAAAACATACAAAGAAACAAACAAACCTCAGTGGTATGTGAGTTGAGTCATGATTTGCTTGGATGTAGAAGTCAAAACCTGCAGACTTCCACTAAGAGCGCAGGAGTGAGACTTTTACTTGTGTACTGGAGAAATGTGTTTTACAGGTGATTTAAAAGAATACTTGTTTGTGTTCCTGCTTTGCACCTCTAACTTTCCCTCTTCCTGTGACAAGAAAATTGAACAGTGCAGGTGAGAAGAATAGGGACACTCTTTCAAACATACCCCACTGTTTACTAAGTATCCTCGACAAACCTTGATTGTTTTCCAGTACTGGATCCTGGCTTTCATCCTATGACACTAACTTCAAGACCAGGACTTATGTTCAACCAATGGTAAGAATTTGGCTGGACCTTCAACTTCCTTTGAGTTGCTGTGATATAAACTATCATCTTATGAATTTAGGAATTCAGACACAGAAACAGAAACAAAGACCATTTAGTGTGATTTCCAAATCAGGGACTTTGGAGATTATAGTGAAAGAAGTGTGAGAACTCAACAGAATCAATCATTTGAAAAGCAAAATGAAGAAAAATCAAATGCTGGATCCCATTGCATAGAAAAACCCATGTCCTGCCGTCAGTCATTCACTGCATCCCACCACCCTCCCTAGTTGTGTCAATGACTTTGCAGCATTCTGGCTGTGTTTGACTGAGAACTATAGTTTGCACCTGAGGTTTAACCCCAATGCCATTTTTATTGATGCTACTAAACAAGATCAAACTATGCAAATATTGTCATCCCCCAAAGGGGATTTCCACTGTCACTACAATACAGAAACAGCACTGTGATTTGTGTCTTTACAATAAAGCTACAGGTCATGGTGGATTTGTCCATGAGCATAATTCAGTCTCTGGCCACGGTAAGCTTCAGAGCATTTCTGTGCTACATGGATTGTGCTACTGTTCTTGATCAGAATAACAAATGACTTCAGGTAAGTTATTTACATCATGGCTATTAGACAAGTGCTGGGATTGACCTGATCTATTCTCTTCCTCATATATTATTTTAGTGTTACCCCAAATCCAGTTACCTGCATCATAATATTTTGTGTGGTTTATATAAAGCATTGTTCTAGTTGTTATTGACAGTTCTCTTCTCCTTCAGGACCAGAGATATAGTGTTGGCATGTAGGAAGTACACATTTTCCTATCATAGTACATTTGGAATCCTTCCTTCTGATAAAAACTAAGACTCCCTCTCTGGGTTAAGTTTTTTAAGTTAAAATGTTTATTTCTACAAAATAAAGTTATCTAGTGACGTAAAATAAAGTCAGGATTGCTGTAAACAATTTTCTTGTTGGCTCATCTCATTTGCTTATTGGCTGCATTCAGATTTAGCCAAATCTTAAGTCAAACTTCAAGGGCAGATAAATAGAAGAGGTACAATACATAAACATAGACATGTGCAGGTTTTCTGCAAAAATCCTTAATAAGTATTAGCAATGACTAAGTGAACAATCTTTATTCAGTATAAATTTTAACTTTCTAACTCCTTTTTAAATGCAGAAGAGTCCATACCTCCCTCAATTCTGCAGTGAGTCTGATTTGATTTCAGTGCCAGCATACCATTCGTATGTGCTTTTTTTGTCTGAACTTCATTTTGACCATTCATTCAATGCATTGTAATTTTTATTAATGAGCTTTCAATTTCATCTTTATTTCAAGCTCCTGGTTTTACAATCCACTTTACATAACAGCTGCTACTATTTCTTTAGCTTGCTATCTGGGAAATAGTAGGCATTCAATAAAGGGTCATTGATTGAATAATGTATTGCAACAAATAAAACACTGGATAATTCAATTACAGTAGGATTGCTCATTAATAAATCTGTGGTCTATTCTTCAGTACAGCCCTTAGCCTTCTGGCAGTAGCCATACTGTATGAGTTTTATTTGGCTGGGAGATGTTATAAAATGCAGTATGATTTTTACCCTGTGCTGATATGAGAAAAAGGACATAAAGCATCACTAGTTTCTACTTCATTACATTTGAAATTTGTGATCATTGAAAATGTTCTAAGCATGGGCTACTGTTAATAACATGTCAAACAAATGAGTCACTTAGAGCACAGAACAAAAAAGAAAGTTAAAACCAATTTAAAGAAGCACATTAATTGCAATATGCCAGTCAATGTGCTGGTTTTAAACAAATTTGAATTGAGAGTGTCTATTTTGAAATACATACTCTTAAATAGTAAATATAATACCATATATTTCTTATCAAGTAATAGTTTCTATCTATTCACATAATTAATTCCTAATGGTCTTCTTTGTATACTCAAAAAAATTAGGAACTTCATTAGACAATACAAATAGTGTAACACAAAATCTCACTTGTAAAGATGGTGAAAGTTGAAGGCAATTGATGTACTTTATGTGACAGAACTTATTAATAATGAAAACTGAACCCCCATCTCAGAATGCCATCTACTTCATGATACCTCTCTCATCATTAAACCAAATTTGTTAAGTCATACAGGAAGAAATGATAATTTTTGACCTATGTTTCATAAACTATGAAATATAGAATTTAGATTAGGTGGCCAGTTCTAAGATTATATCGCAGTTTAAAACTAATTTCTGGTAACTTCTTGTGTCCTAATTTTGTTGTTGGTGTTGCTATGATGAACATGCTAGGGGAAAAGCAACTGAGGAGTTTAAGGGGAACACAAAGAGGTAGGAGAAAGAGAGTGGGAGGGAACATGCGATCAAAATGCTTTGTATCCATGTACACAATTCTCAAAGAAGGTTAAAAATTGGACTACAGAACTAAACAGAGAATTCACAACAGAAGAGTCTTGAATGCCAGGGCCAGTAAGCATGAGGGGGTGGGGTGGTGAGCAGAGGGAAGGGGTAGGTAACAGGTGTTTGTTTTAGTTTTTGGTTTTTTATTTTATTTTATTTATTTTTTCTTTTCTTCTTTCTTTTTCTTTTTCTTTTTCTTTTTTTGAGGGGAGCCTGGGAAAGGAGATATTGTAAATAAGGAAAATATCTAATAAGAAAAAAAGAAAGAAATGTTCAAAGTCCATAGTCATCAGGGAAATACAAATCAAAATGAGCCAGAGATTCCACCTTACACCAGTCAGAATAACTCAGGTGACAGCACATGCTAGGGAGGATATGTAGAAAGAGTAACACTCCCTCATTGCTGGTGAGATTGCAAACTGGAACAACCACTTTGGAAATCAATCTGGAGGTTCATCAGAAAAATGGAAATAGATCTACCTGAGGACCAAGCTACACCACTTTTGTGCATACACCTAAAAGATGCTGCAACATGAAAGAAGGACACATGCTCTACTATGTTTATAGCAGCCTTATTTATAGTAGCCAAAAGCTGTAAGAAGATGTCCTGCAATGGAAGAATGGATTCAGAAAGTGTGGTTCATTTATACAATGGAATACTATTCAGCAATTAAGAATGAGGACATCATTAATTTTGTAGGCAAATGGATAGGACTAGAAAATGTCACCCTGAGTGAGGTAACACAGATCCAAAAGGACATATATGGTGTGTACTGGCTAAGTGGATATTACCCAAAAATGTACAGAATACCTAGGATAAAATCCACAGAACACAGGAAGGTTAACAAGCAGAAGAGCCCAAGTGAGTCCCACTTGGTAGGGAGAAGAAAACCAATCACTAGAAGCAGAGGCAGGAAGGGACTTGGGTGGGAGAGGGGAGGGAGAAAGGGAGAGGGGAACATGTATGCAGGAAGGGGCAGAGTGGCAGGAGAAAAGCTCTGAGGGCTAGCAGAGTGAATAAAAATATGTAACCTCTGTGGTTGGGATTTGGTGGAGAGCCTCTAGAAAGCACCAGAAACCTCGGAGGTGAGAGAATCTCAGGACTCAAAGAGAGGGGCCTTAGATGAAACGCCCGACAGTGGGGAGAGGGAACTGGTAGCGTTTATCTCCAGGAGAAAGGCAGAGCATCAAATGAGAGGATGGGATTTCCATCGCACAGTCAAAAAATGACCCAGAATTGTTCCTGTGCAAAAGAATTGCAGGGACAAAAATGGAGAGGAGTCTGAGGGAAAACTGGTCCAGCGCCCCGCCCAACTAGGGATTCATCTCCAAGGCCTGACACTATTATTGATTCTATGGTGTGCTTACAGACAAGAGCATGGCTATTCTCTAAGAACACCAACAAGAAGCTGACTCAGACAGATGCAGGTACTTATACCCACGCATTGGACTGAATTAGGGGAAGGCTGGAAGAAGCTGAGGAGAAAGAGGGAGACCCCATAGGAAGAGCAGCAGTGTCAAGTAACCTGAACCCCAAGATTTCTCAGACACTGAGCCGCCAAGCAGGCAGCATGCACTGGCTGATATGAGACCTCTGACACATAAACAGCAGAGGATTGCCTGGTCTAGTCTCAGTGAGAGAAGATGTGCATGAGGCCCCAAAGAGTAGGGAGGCCTGGCTAGGGTGGGGAGCATCCTCTTGGAGACAGGAAGGAAGGGGAATGGGATGAGGGATGAAGAACTGTGGGAGGGCAGACCAGGAAGGGAGCAATGACAGGACTGTAAAAAAAGAAATCGTAATCATAACCATATTAAGGAATCTAGGGGAAGAAAGTAGTATGCATTTGGCTTCCAAGTCTAGGTTATAGTTCATGAGTGGTGGAAGTCAAAACTTCAGTAGCTTGAAGTACTCGGTCCCATCACTTACACAGGCAGGAGAAGAGAAAATTGAGTGCCTATGTGAGAGGATTGCTGGCTTGCTTGCTTCTGCTCAGCCCGATTTCCCCACTTTTATACAGTTGAGGACTCCTGGCTAGGGAATCCTGTATACATTGTGGGTTGGCTCTTCTTCTATCAGCTAACTGAATTAAGAAAGAACACCTCAAGTCCACAAGCCAACTCATGTAGAGAAGCATCTTTGTGACTCTTCCTAGGTAGATGATTTGTGTCAAGTTGACAAACAAAGCTTACTGTCACCATCCTACTTTATAATGATTTTCCTGTCTCTGCCTCTCTGCCCCCTCCCTCTCTTCCTCCCTCCTCTTCATCTTTCTTTCTTTACTTCTGTGTCTTCCTTTCTTTCTTTCTTTCTTCCTTTCTTTCTTTCTTTCTTTCCTTCTTTCTTATTTTATTGTTTGTTTTTAAAGATGGTTCTGAGGTTGAAAACCATGCTTACCTCAGCACATTATAGCCCACCACTTTGGACTTTCATACCTAGTTTTGTAATTATCATAAGTAATTTCGTAAGTAAACTTTCTACTAGATTGATAGAGATTGAAAATATTATATTTGAACACTGGTTGATAATATATCATAGAAAATATTATAATCACTCTGAAGATTAATGGTGACTCTTAGAATTCATTATCTATTTGTAAAAATAATATACAAATTACTTACTTTTTTTTTTTTTTTGGTTTTTCGAGACAGAGTTTCTCTGTGTAGCCCTGGCTATCCTGGAACTCACTCTGTAGACCAGGTTGGCCTCAAACTCAGAAATCCACCTGCCTCTGCCTCCCAAGTGCTGGGATTAAAGGTGTGCACCACCATCGCCCGTCTACTTACTTATTGTTAATAAGTATATTTTATTAATCATTTCACTAATACAAGGACAAATTATATTACTTAATTATATTAATTTCATATATGTTGATATATAAATATTAATAGTATTGTAACAAACATATTGATTATATTAATTAAATAACTATATTAAGGTAATTAATCCCATTAAAATTTCATGGGATAAAAATGTTGTTTTTATCCATTTTTATTATTAATTTTACTTTAAATTGAGTATTTAGATTCAAACAAACTAAAAAAATTTAGCTTCATATTCATGTAGATTTTTTTTAAATATGTTACTTTAACTTCTTTAGTATTTTTGCTCTACTTTATCTTTCATGTACATTTCTATCTTAATTATATCAATGGCTAAATAGATCAATGAAATTTAATAACATCATTACATAATTTGAACGACTTGGCTTATTAATAGCACCATTAATAATATATAAGATAATGAGATTTTAAAACTCTTGTCCATAGATTTTGGTAACTTCTAAAACAGATTAAAGCAAAACAAACAAACTACCAAACCAACAGCAACAACAAAATTATCCATTCAACCAACCGAACAAAACATTGAGAGCTACTGAGATGGCTCAGTAATTCAGAGACTTGACTAGCCTTCCAGAAGATCTGGGTTTAAGTCCCAACACCTACACGGAAACTCACAAATATCTTTCACTTCAGTTGCAAAAAAGTCCAAAGCCCTTTTCTGACACTCAGAGTAGTGCACATACATAGTACAGGCAAGGTAAGTACCCATTCATATAAAAAATGAAATAAAAATAAATAATCCTCAAAATAAATTTCAAAAGTAAAAGTTTGAGAAAATAGCTATAGTCAAGATGACAGCAAATGTCCTGAAAGATTTACAACTGTATTGTGTAAAATGTGAACTGATTTGATGTTCAGATGATTTATGTGCTTTACAGTTGTACAGTTGGCACGGTAGTAGGTTGGTTTGCACTAGTATCACCATGGATACATGAGTGATAACTGATTCTTGCATATAGACATCATTAGATAGTAGGAAATTTATATCAATATTATGACTCTGTACAGCATTGCACAGGTGGCCTGTTCTTGTTTGAAATGTCTTTGTGTGGTACATGGCTCTAATTTCTTTTTACTTGACAGGAAATCTTTCAGAACACTACATTTTTTTTTCTTTCTTTGGCATTAACTCATTTCCTGAATGTGAGCTATAGGCTGGCACAAAAGATATTTATCTTTGTGAAAAAAAAATAAAATCAAATGCATCAGATACCTATGAAATTAGGGTATGCAGAATGAAGCATTCGGGGCTAAATTTAAACATCCTTTGAGAAATTTGTATTTTAAATCTCTTAAAGCCACAGCGTTGATAGATAAAAGAACATGCTGGAGCTACAATTTCCTACTCTGTGGCTAGAGAGATGCTCGAAGTAGCATCACGGTCAAGCCTGTGGTTAGCAGAGCGAGAGAGGGGGCGATCATATCCCCCACTTAATCTCAGCACATTGGTACGTTTCTGAAGGGGAAGATTTGCTTTATTGAACTGTCTCCAGACATGAGTCAAAGTTCTGTGCATGCTGCCAGCTGTTTGCTGGAAATGCCATTCCATTAGCACTCGGAGTCCAACAATAGGAACACCTGCCTCCCTGCTTCTGGCTGCTTCCTGTCCTTTGCTTAACTCTTAAATTAATACAAACATGTGTAGTACCCTTTCTGGCCTTTGAAAGATTTTTACAGTTCGCTTCTTTCATGTTTCTCCTCTGCTGTGTGATTCCTTTCCTGTTTCCTTCAACTGTTCTGCCTCTGACTCCTTTCCTCTCTTAAACTATAAAAACAGGGTGTCACCACTCACGTGACATATGCTACCTTGTCCATCAAAACATTTGATTTTGTTTTGTCCTCCAGATGTCACAAAGCCTGAATATGTGGATCAGAACAAAGCACACATTTGTTTATAGTAGGTTTAAGTTCATTCAACTGACTAAGTTGTAAAGATCCTGTATATTTTTCCCTTTCTTTACTAGAAAACTCCACCCTCTGGAAATTTACTCTGGCTGCAAGACATAGGGAGAATCATATGAGAATCGTATGAGAAAATCAAACTATTTTCTCAGAGATTCGAAGTTGAGAAAGCTATATGGGGAGTCTTCTGAAAAACGCCACTGAATTACTAATCAAAACATTGAATTTTAAGATTGGATCTTATAGCATGTAGGGTTCTAGGGTAGAGACAAAATACGAAATCATTTCATCCAAGTTACCTCTGGCTCGCTACAACACATAAGAAACATGTTCACTCTTAAACAACTGAAAGATTATAATAACAAAATTCAGAGGGTTGGATTCCTTATATACAGAGGAACTACTTAAGTGTAGTTGAAGTCCTTCAGCTACAAACTTACTCCTGGAGCATAACTTTAAGGGACTTTTTGAGTCCACCTGAGAGACAGGCAGATGCAGTATGACAGAAGCCATGATTTATACTTGCTCCATGTACTGTTCTTCATATTGGATATTCCCAATAAATAAATGTCAAATACACTAAAATGCTGTCATGATGGAAAAGTAAAAGGAACTCAGGTCAACTAATAATCTATGAGTCAAGATATCAATAAATTATTACAAAATCTTTGGATAATATTTTTGTTAGGTTTGAATTTAAACTGTCTGCCACGGTTTAATGCTTTGAATGGTTGTCGCACAAAATGGGGCAGTATGTTGTAATTATGAAATCTATAGGCAGCAGGGCCTGATCGACCTGAATTTCTTGGGATAGGACTTTGGTTGCTCTTCATATTGCTTTCCTAACTTGCTAATGCTACAAACTGTAATACAGTTTCTCATTTGTGTCATCTCCCAACTATAAAATTATTCTTGTTGCTATTTTATAACTGTAACTTTTCTACTTTTATAAGTTGTGATGTAAATGAACTTGAACATAGAGAATTGCCAAAGGAGTTACAGCACACTGAGTGATATGTGCTGCTTAGCTCCTGTCCTGCTTTCTGCTCCAATATCTACTCTCATGTGAACTGTCTCTGACTCATGTCACCATGGGCTCTTGTGCCATTTCTTTGCCACTATGATAAAAGGAAAACTGAAACCATGAACAAAAATAACTCTTTCTGCTGTTAGGCTGTTTCTATATGGTGTTAGGTCACAGTGACATGAGTATTTAATGTAATTAGCAAAAATATTCATAAAAATAGTTTTATATACATGTTATATTGGGCATATTAGATCTATTTGTATTCAGAATTGAAAAATAATTAAAAACGGGTCATGAATAATTTCTACCCAGAAGTTTTCTATTTGATCTAACTTATTTAAATCTTTTCTTTAGATTATGATAATTTGCATGATGATACTAAAAAATATATCAAAGTATAGTATGAGATAATTTTTTGTTACCTTTAATAATGAACATTTTGGGTTTTATAATATCAACTATTATTTAAAAGGGGGATTTTTACTGTACAATTTTCATCTAATGCTTAATTTCATACTATATTTTAAACAATCATATGCTTTAGAAGAGAAAAGAGATTTAGAAAACATTCTAGTCTAATACCTATATTTGAGCCATGATAATAATAAGAAACAAACATTTTATGAGAGCTCTTACATAGATTCCGGTTTAGGCTAATATAGAATCTAGATGCTGATCAGGAATGTCAGCGCTGGTTTCTCTGCAGCCTCTCACAGCAGTTTGAAAAAACAATCACTGTTTAGGTAGATTATTTGAAAAAAACAGAATCTAAGTGTGAAATAATTATATGTAGCATAAATTTGAAAAGTAATCTAAATAAATATTATTTCATGAGAAGCATGTGATATGGCTTATACAAGGACATTTGTTATGTGTCCACTTATGGTGATGTTTTTTCTCACCTTCCCTGGATGTTAGTGTTGAAAATCATGAACAAACTATCTCTGAAGTTTACATTTAGAGATCCCTTCAACTGCAAATGACCAAACAAATTAATACACAAAGAATACTGTTTATATATCATAGTGCAAAAGATATTTAGTCATTATCCTAGACATGTGTGAGTATAATCCATGATTCCCTCTCAACCCATTTTCTGGAATATTTCCCAATATAATTCAATTAACAAAAAATATTTAGGTTCATAAGAAGCTTAGGGTTATAGAGAAATGCACATTTGAAAATTTTCATACTCTTTAAGACAGAGTTACTACATCTTGGGAATAAACAGCAAGTTGAATTTAATATATTTTTATCTACAAACATCAAAAATAAATGGATACATCAAAGAGTGTTTCTGCTCAGTCCTTGTCAGGATCACCAGAGAACACTATTAGAGAGCAAAGAATATTACAATACTAAGAAGTCAGGACTTTAAAAGAGGACTGGTGCCTTAGTTTGTCTGATATTTGCAGGAATTAGAAAAACTGAAATTTATTGGAGAAAGTCTGTGTCAGGCAGAAGAACTACATGCCCAAAGATTATCAACTTGGGATAATCCAAAATAATTGTGGACATGTAAAGATAGCAACTAAATTGAGGCTGAGCATCTTATGAATAAAGGATGCTGATTTTGTTCCAAACAGGTCAAGGCTGACTTATGACCCATTTTTAGAACTCTTTCTTTGTCATGAGAATAATGAAATATTGTTGATGATTTTTATCTACACTAGCTTACAAAGCACTACAATACTTTCTCGACAGGAGATTGCTTCTGAGTTGTAGTAATTCAAAATAAACTTAAAGCTTGACTGGTATAGAAACAAAGTTTTCCAAGACAAATAGAACTTAACTCCAAGTCCTAGAGTTTAGACTTCAGATCTAGCATGTTAGAGAATTAACCCACTGTAGCCATATGGATAGTTTGTGGTTGGGTAAATGTAAAGTTTACCTTATGTTTTCTTATAACTATGAAGGTTTAGAAAATGAAGGATAGAAAATGTACCCTAATGGCCTCTTTGCTGATAGAGGTCTATAGTGACTCTTTCATGCATCAGATGATGACACTAAAGGATGTGTGTATGTGTGTATATGTGTTATGCAGCTTTCTTATAGGGTTAGATGCAGCTTTCTTATAGGGCTGCCATAAAGAGGCTCCACTCTATAAACCATCTCTCATTTGATTTCTCTCCAAATATTCTCTTCTAAATTCAATGGTCATCTTAAGCTGTTACTCTGAATACCTTACAGTAGAAGACAATATTTCAGCAAATGATTGCAAGGGTGTGGACATGTATACTCTACCTAAATCCTAGAATTTGTCAATAAACTTCACTTGACTAAAAGTTTTAGTAAAAATATGCTAACACAATAAATATACACAGTGGATAAAGACTAACAAAAATATACCTTACTTTTAAATAATAACTTTGTTAGATTCTTAACCATGATATGTGGAAAACATCGCAGGGGTTAAGTTTAGAAAAAAATAATTTAAAGATAATTTATTAGCAAATGTTTGAAAGATTGAAAAGTAAAAAAAAAAAAAAAAAAAATTCTCCTAAGCATAGGCAAAATATCTGGGATTTATGAGCCCTGAAGGATGAGTG
The DNA here is from genome assembly GCF_008632895.1 of Mastomys coucha. Taxonomy (NCBI): domain Eukaryota; kingdom Metazoa; phylum Chordata; class Mammalia; order Rodentia; family Muridae; genus Mastomys; species Mastomys coucha. The sequence goes on from NW_022196905.1 coordinate 191,342,987, forward strand.
TAGGACTGGGATGAGGAAGTCCGAGCTGTAAAATGTACAATACAGGAGACATCAAATTTCTTTGATGCATTCACCCCACCAACACAGTCCTCCTAAAAGATGCTCAGATGCACCAAGGGAATAGTGGAGGGGGGAGGTGGAGGGGTGTTACTCTTATAAAGGATGAGCTATCTCTTTTAGAATGTGATTGGTTGGGATGTCAATGAGCCATGAAGACATTGTAATCATTTGGAGTCAAATGCATGAAACTCCAGATTTGCAGGAAGAGGAAAAAAGCAATGAATACTAAATGCTGGGATCTATTAAATCAGAGTTTCCATGGAAGATGATAGGATGGCTTACATATTGAGTCTCCTTACAGATAACTTAATCATCTGGACATGAGTAGTAAAATTAGGAAATATGTTGATGGCAAATTTAATTTCTCATAAAGTAATGAAGTTGCTACAGGAATTTGGCACTCCCTAGATGATAGATATGCACACTACTTCAATACAATATTGCAAAGCTGCAGTAGAACTTCATTATTTTTGAATTGATTTTGCTGTAATACCTCAAATCATTGCTTTGCCTTTATCTTGTCTATTTGAATTTTTTCTATGCCCATTAGCATGTTCAGAATTTAAAAGAATAGAAAGATGTGAAAGTGAGAACCTATAAATGCATCCCTAACTTTGGATCCCATTAATTTTCTGATGAGAAATAAAAATTTGTTAATCCTGAAGGAAATGGCTCAGAATTAATAATGGACTTATTCAACAGGCAAGAGGATGAAAGTTTAGAACCACATAATGCTAGAAAAGCCAGGTAAGCTTGACTACCTGTTTATAATTCTGTTCTTTGAATATATAGACAATGACTCTTGAGAGCAAGCTAGATTAGTAAGCTATGGGTTTGATTGAAAGAACCTGCCTTAGACGATAAAGTATATGAAATATAGATACATAAAAGTTCATGACATTATTCCTGGGAATCCATGTAGACACTTTTGAATGTTCACCTACATTCACACACCACATTCACACATGGATTCCTGCACATGTGACATGTATACACCACACATCCACATAAAACACACAGAACATATTCACACAGATAAGACAAAAGAGAATACCATTTAATTTTCTAAATGTAGGCAAATATTCAGGCATTGAAATTAAGTTATAAAAGGTTTCAAATAAGTATATAGAAAACTATATTATTTCTGAGACAGTATTTCTCTATGTCTGTCACTGTCTATCTTGGAATGCACTCCTTAGGCCACTCTGGCCTTGATTTCACAGAGACCTCACTGCCTCTGCCTCTTAAGCACTGGAATAAATGGTTGAGGTCTGAGAATTTTGTTTACATGTATAGAAGTGTGTCACATTCATGCAATGTCCTTAGATGACAGAGAAGGTTTTAAATCACTTGAAATAGAGTGACAGAGAGTTATTAATGACCACGTGGGTTCTGGGAACAGAACTCAGGTGCTCTGTAAGCACATTCTTAACAGCTTAGCCACCTCTTCTCTAGAAAAATAAAATCATAAAATCATGAGATAACATTTAAAACAATAGTGTGATATATTGCCAAGTAAATGGTTAAGTTTTCTAATATATACATTTAAATTGATATAATATTGGCCTATAAATTGTAATTTACTGCTTCAATGTGGTCATTTATTCTTCATATATAGTTTTAAAATGTTTTAATATAGTTTGAATATGTATTTCATATTTTATAATCCTTCATTTTAATACAACTCATTTTCTTACTCAATGAGCTAAAGGCCAGCCAAGTTTACATGTTTTCCAGTGAAACTGTGTCTCAGAGGAAAATGAAGGAGAAGATAGAAGGAAGACATGAAGAACAGCCACATATTACTTTAAAAGATCTCTGTGCAAAATAAGAAACCTGAGAAATACAAGAAAGCAAAAGTAAAATATGTATTTAATATGTATCAGTATTTAGTTAATAGCAATGATGATGATTATAATGCTTATCATCAAATAAATCAGAAAACTGAAATTCAAATCCCATAATTAATCATTTTAAAAATGAAGGCAACATACTTTATCTTATATAGAACAGGAAAGGGAAAAAAGAGGCTGATTCTTCTCTGTATTTTTGACGTCTCACTTTTTTTTTATAAAGTTTTTCACATTTTAAGGACACTTATAACTGAATAGCATCATCACTACACTATAAAAATTATTTGGAGAATATTTGTGATCTGCATATTCTCTCTCTCTTTCCCTTTCTTCCTTCTTTTCCTCCCTCCCTTCCTCCTTCCTTTCTCTCTGCCTTTCTTTTTTTTTAATTTGTTCTTTGTTTCTTCTATTGTAAGGAGGTCTTCCCATATAGCACTTGCTGCCTTGCTTGCCTGGTCTAACCTGCTGTGGACCTTGCTATTGTTCTCATCTTCTGTTTCTGCATTACTGGGATTGTAGGCATTTGAACATGTGACATAAAGAACCCTGGTTTTGAACTCATATTCCTCTTCCTCTTCCTCTTGAATACTGAGATTAGGTAGTAAATGTTACCTATCAAGATCATCCCTGTTTCTGTAGATTTCCCCTGAACAATTCTTTCATTCTCTCAATAGAAAGCTGACATGATGACTAGTGCCTGAGGAAGTATTCTTGCAGCTGTCTTAATGATCTTAAATGCACACAAAGAATAGGTTGATAATTTATTCTTATCTGAGATCAGCATTTGCCTGGAGGTTGTGTGATGTTGCTTAATTTAGTGCAACTTTTTAAAGAAGCATTTTTCTACTCTTCAATTATAAGGTCTTTTTTAAATTGGGTTTTAAAATTTTAAAGGTCTTTAATAATAAATTACCCACAGCATATCTATTGCCAACCACAGATGCCACCTCACTCACTCACTGCTGTTTTTAAAGTACTTTATAATTAATTACAAAATTAACTAATTTTCAAAAACAGTTTTTGTTTCCATATCTGATGCATTGTTTTCAGATTCTGAATCTATGCAAAGCTTAGAAAAACACTGTGTGAAGGCACACTGAAAAGTCCATGGAACAGAATAGACATAGGGCTAGACATACTAGCCTAATTATTGTGATAGTTAAGGGTCTGCTTAGACATGATTCTTCAACTTTATTTCTGAGACTATTTTTTATAAAATAATTTTTTTTAATTTATTCACTTTACATTTACTCACTGCACTCTTGGTCACTCCCTTCCAGGATCCTTCCCTTTCTCCTCTGAATGTGTGAGGGACCCTCTGAGTATCCTCCACCTTGGCACTTCTACTCTTTGTGAGGCTAGGCGCTTCCTCTCCCACTGAGGCCAGAAAAGACAGCCCAGCTAGAAGAACATACCCTATGAATAGGCAATAGATCTTGGGAAAGCCCCTCTTCCAGTTTTTCAGAAACCATGGGAGGACCAAGCTGCTTGTCTGCTACATATCTAGGGAGGCCTAGATCCAATCTGTGTATGTTTTTTGGTTGATGGCTTCTGAGACCATTTTTAAAGTTCTGCTTTTGTGTTTATTTTACTCATTCAATTCATTCAGAAATAATGTAAGATAGGGAAAGAATAGTATGCTAATAAAAATATTTCCGCAGCAGAGTGTTATCACTCTAGAAAAAATGAACAAAGGCCAAGGGGACTGGCCCTGGTTGATGCCAATGTAGTGTACCCTTCACACATATACCTTTTTGTACGGAGGTCGATTTTATGTATACACCATTGGCAAAGCCATTTTTTTCTCTCTCTCTAATTTTCTTTCTTTTTTCTTTTGTTTCTTCTTTCTTTCTTTTTCTTTCTTCATTTATTTCTTCTCTTTTGTTCTTTCTTCTCCCTGACCTTTTTATTGATTCTTTTAAAAATCTCATATCATGCACTCCATTCTCACTTATCTCCCTGTACCATCTGCCCTCTGCCCTTGCAAACTCTTCCCCCAAACAAAATTAAAAACATACAAACAAAAATAAAGCAAAATAAAGCATAGAAAGAAACGCAGATGGAAACTGCTGTATGTTGCAGTATGTCCCACATTATAACCCTCTGTCCACACATCTTCACTTGCAAATGTCCATTGCAATGAGCCATTTATTGGTCTGCTTCAAAGTCTCCAACTTCTGTGACACCCTCAGTATTGGATCCTCAGTGGGACTCTTCTCAGATATTCTACTGTTGTGTCATGAAGACACAGCCCATTTTTTTCAGCCAGCCTGATCTTCCCCATAAGTACCACCAATGGAAGCTCTCCAGCTCTGTTCCAGCTAGGCCACCAGAGCCACTTTTAACAAGAGGCAGGATCAGCTCTCCTGATCTCATGCACTAAGGACCAGCTCGCTTGCAATCAGCCCTCTAGAGCCACCTCCACTGTGATGATCAGTAGAGGCATGGATCCCACTCTTCCAGGTGCTTAAGCCTTCAGAGAGGGCCAAACCTCTTGTTCTCACAACCTCTGAGGTTTACTCATCCATGCCTTTTCCACCAGTGCCAGCTCTACTCTATTGTACCAGCAAGCTGCGGGGATACCCTTTTAGTGCTATAGCCAGTATGAGTCACGAATAATTTTCCAGTTCTGAAGACCTTGTGGGTAGCTCTACTGATTATGGCAAGTGTCAAGAGTCAAGGAAGACTGCTATGGCAGACTATAGGAAGTTACAAGGGGTAAAGGGGGGAGTACATTAACCTTATGCTCAAATCTACTTCACAGCTCACTCTCATTCTCAAGTTCTCTTGATAAGTGAATGGAAATTATTCTGCTTAAAAAAACACATTTACAATGTATTATCAATGCTTTTGTATAGTGAAATGGAGCTAGAGAGAGATACAGATAGATTATGGTTAGAAGATAGATAGATAGATAGATAGATAGATAGATAGATAGATAGATAGATAGATAATCGATAGATGATAGTGATAAATGATTGATAGATTAATAGACAGATGATAAGTTGCAAAGAGATAGTAATTAATACATAGTAGATAATGAAGATAGATGATAAGTATATTGATAGAAAGATATATGGATAGATAGGTGATAGAGAGATGATAGATAGAATATTGATAGATATAGATAGATAGAGAGATGATAGATAGATAAACCAATTTTCCTATATTTAGGTCTTACATTGCACTTCATACCTGGTTCTAAAGGGGTACACATTGATACTGAGTTAAGGTCAAAAGCTTAAGTTTTAAAGATTATCTACCTGATCTACACACCAATGACTATTGAGCTCAAATCGTAGAGAATTCAAAGCAATAAAAATTATATTTCCTTCATTTGGCCACAAATAATTTTATCATATTTGCTATGGTTAGTTTTATGCATGACATACTGTCAATGTACATCTTAGATACTATAAGAATAAGAATATAAATATTGTTTATAAAGCATACTAATCATTTACTCTAATGTAAAACATGTAATAAATACCAACATTTTTATTGGCTGCTTATGTGATTTTAAGCCTATTTGCTTAAACATTGTAGTCTTTACAAATTACAACTCACTCTTATCACAACGACACAAGTACAAACACTTGATTGTGATACATTTGTAGTCCTAGAAAACATATTATAACTATATGAAAATATTAATCTAAACTGGAGAAGCATATCTTCAGGAGGCTTTTTTTTTAAGGTGTATAGAACATTTTGTAAACTCAAATTCATTTACAAATTCAGGCATAATAAGGTTGAAGCTTGGGTTTACACTGTATCAATTTTCTCATCTTCTCCACAGCCAAGTCTAAATGCTCTTCTGCTTGGAAATTTTACTTTGAGGTCAAGAATATAATGATTTTTCTGACTAAAGGATTTTCTTCTTTTTTCTCAGCTATCCCCAATGCATTTTCTTAATTAGTTAAATTCTTCCTCAGTGACAATAAATTTCCAATATCTGAACTGACATGAACAGAAAGAATCAGAGACTAAATTCTCCAAGAGAAGATGTGAGAAGAGAGAGAATGTGAATTAGGGATGTCTATAAGTAGATAGAAAAAAATTACCTTGAGTATATGATATAGTTTGAGCAAGCAAGATAATATCTGAGGAATGTTATTTATATTTAGTACCATGGTAACAACTGGTGATTCTACATAAAAAGTTTGATGAAATAGGTATTTTAAAAAGTGGGAAAACTAACATTAAGAAAACTCCCTGGAATTTGGATACACACAGGTATACAGAAGCAAGACAACAACACTCTCCTAACTTGTAGGAGAGTAAAAGAGAAAGTAGATATTTATTGTGATTGCAAGAAATAATAGTGATAAGAATGACCTTGCAGAGAATAAGTTTCATAATGAGACAGAAAGAAGAGAGAATTGCTTATTGATTCTCTTGAATGGGTGGCAAGGGATGTACTTTGCAACACATTGATTGAATGGAAACAGGAAGTGACTAATCAGTGAATCAATGGTTCTTGAAAAGCTTTTATTTTAAAACACTTCTTATATAAGAGAAAAATATATGTACCTAAGCAAATGGAAAATTATTATGTTTTTAGAATCTTTAAAAATAACAAACAGACTATGCTGTACATTCTTAGTCAATTATAAATATGTATTGAGCATCAACTGCAGAATGGGTGTTACTTCTGGTAATATAAACGTGAGTGCTAATTTTGCAGTATGTTTGCTATTTTTATGGTGTGAAAGCACGAAAGAGAATGTTTTATGAGGAATCAACTGATAAAGTATGTTGCCTGTTATTTATAATATTTTTATACTCATTTTGATACATATTATAATTACACTGTTGCCATCATGTTTAACTCTGGGGCCAAATATTATTATTTTTTGACTGAAATTCTAAGTATCTAAACACTGGGAATTTTTATGACAGTCTTTGAAAAACAAGTTGTGTTTCCTTAAGCTACTTCATTTACATCTAGGTTTCAAACTGCTCTTAATGTTCTGATAATTTTACTTTTTGTCTAGTTAGGGGTCCTCCTCTGGTTACTATCATCATTTTCAGGACTGCTTCATGCTGAAAGTTCTTTCACTGATGCATTAATCCAGAGCAATAGTTTTCTAAGGATGCTAAGTCTTCCTTAATTGTTTTTATTGATGTTGATGTCATTTTTTTTGTTGTTGTTGTTTGCTTTTTTTGTTTGTTTGTTTCTCAGTTTCCTAGTACATTCTATGTGATATTATAATCTTAGAGTCATTAGTAACAGAGTTTTGAGATCAATCTGTTCAGAATCTCATGCCACCAACTGTAGGGACCTCTCTCATAAGCATCAGAGGTTCCAAATGGCACAGAGATTTCTAATATAGTTTAAAGCTTAGGACTTTAGCATGAGCAGTCTCCCAGACACTGTCTGAATGTAATCTGATAACTCTAGCAATGCAAACTCTTTGTCTCCTTGCTAAGCTCTGGTCAGTCTGTCCTTTCTGTTTTCTTTGGAGTCTTCTTCCATTATCCCTCTGCTTGAGTCCAGTCTCCCTGTCTCCTGGAACTTCTTCCCCTTTAATTCCTGTCCCAGCTACTGGCTGTCAGGTCTTTATTATAACCAAACAGTAGTAAGACAATGTCAAAACATCTCTTAGGTTGTCTTTAGGCAATGAGGAGCTGCCTGACCTTCAAGTTTCAGCAGGTAGAGAAGGACAAGCATTTACAAATTGGAAGCTGGTTATGGGCCACAGAATGATAATACCAAAACACTTAGCGCACTGCTGGAACAGTAATTAATAACAGAAAAGACAGAGACATGTATTAATATAGTGTGAAGAATGTGCATCCACAACAGCTGTAACTCTACTATGTGAACTTGTGCATGTCTCTGTAAGTTGAAGGTAATAACTGCATATAACTTTGACCTCTGTTGAGAAGAGTAAATAAAAACAGGAAAACAAGAGAAGGAAGATGCAAATCTCTGACTGATAATTGACTTAGGAGGGATATAGTAGTTTTATGATCCACTTTTTTAATTTATTTTTATGTTCTTTTTTCCTTTTATCTTTAAATTTGGAGGCTCAAGTAGATTTTTTAAAGATTTATTTATTTTATGTATGTGAGTACACAGTTAATCTCTTCAGACACACCAGAAAAGGGCATTGTGTCCCATTACAGATGGTTGTGAGCCATCATGTGCTTGCTTCGAATTAAGCTCAGGATCTCTGGAAGAGCCGTCATTGTTCTTAACTGCTGAGCCATCTGTCCAGCCCCTATATTTTTATATACAGATCATTCAGCCTGCTGCTCTGTGCTTCAGGTTTGATTCTGAATATCTTCCTAATGTTTTCACATTAACGTCTTGCCAGAGTATCAAGTTATACATAAATATATAGAGACATATCTATGTAGATAATTTAGTATAGATATAGAATGATAGAGATGTAGAGATAGAAATATAGAGAGATATAAGGAGACATAGAGGTACATATACAAATATGATATGAAGATATAAATATAAAGTCCACCACAAATTTATAATCCCCAAATTATTATATGAGTATTCTTTAATTTACTATTTCAGATAATTGACAGTGATCATTTCTGAAAGAAAGGTTGATTTTACATTTTGACTTTAAAGCAATGATATAATCTACTGTTAATAAAAAGGGAAAGTAGGGCTAGTGAGATGGCTCAGCAGGTAAGAGCACTGACTGCCGGGTCCAGAGTTCAAATCCCAGCAACCACATGGTGACTCACAACCACCAGTAATAAGATCTGATGCCCTCTTCTGGTGCATCTGAAGACAGTTACCGTGTACTGTGCATAATAATAAATAAATCTTTAAAAAAAATAAAAAATAAAAAGGGAAAGTAGACTATAAGGTTATTGGTACCCTGTTTTGCTTTACTCCCCCACAAGGCACGCCTGCTAGGGAAGCAGGGATGGGGAAGTTTGACCTCCCTTACCCTACACCATAAGTGTTGGGCTGTAGTGAAGCTATGGGACACCGCTCCTGGGGTGGGGAAGCACAGTCAGAGTAGCAGGACAGCCAAAGCTAGTTTGGGGTCCCTGGACCTGCAGCAAGGCAAGGCAGTCTAGATCCCAGGCTCTCTGACATCCAAGCGCTGCTGGAAGCTAAAGAAGAACCAAGAACAGAGTGGGGGTCCATGTGTTGGATCTAGTCCTGGGGCTAGGGGAAAATGGCGGGAGCTCTAGCTGGTCCATTGGGGATGAGTTCTTGGCTTGAAGGGGACGGGTGGCAGTCTTGGGCTTGGTGGTGGCCATGGCTGGGAGTGCAGAGAGGCCTTCTATGGGAGATTAGACAGTGGCTCTATAGGCAAAGGTCTTGTCTATGGCTCCCCATGGTGGATCCCAATAAAAAGAGGCAGTCTGTAGCTTTGAGGCATTTATTTCAAAGCAGAAAATGGATGTGTAAAACCATACCCCACATCTCAGGGTGAGCCTGAGATGAAATACTTTTTGTAGGGAGGAATGTATGGGAAGAAAAGCTTATTGGCTAAGCCCTCCAGGCTTTTAGATACCTCCTTAAAATGGAAATCTGTCTTGAGCCTACAAGACCACAGGTCCTTTCCTACCTGTGGGGGACTTGGGACATTGCCATTATGTGACTGAAGGTCACAAATCTATGGAGGACTGCAGTTAGTGACTGAGGCCTGGTACCTGGGAACAGGCAAAGATCTTATTGTCCTTTCAGGATCTCTGGGGCTTTTAGCCTTAGCTTTACCAGAGATCACACTACCTTCACTGTCCCAAAGTAGACATAATTTTTTCTTGATTTCTTCTGAGTTTTGCATCGTTCACAAAAGTTCTCCTCTTCTCTCCATTCCCTCATATCTACCTTTCACACTTGCAACATCCTTTCCACACACACACACACACACACACACACACACACACACACACACAAACCAAGCACTGAAAACATATCATCATAGAAACTGTAGTATTTCACAGTGTTCCCATATCATCATTTGCATATGTTTATTGCAATGGATCAGTGATCTGCTTCAAGATCTCTGGCTTTGATGACTCATCCATATTGGATCTTCATCAGGACTCCTCCCTGTCATTCTGTTGCTGTCTAGCAACCCTGAAGCCTTGAATCAACAGAACAAGGCATTTTGTGTGTCACAACCATTTGAATGTGCTGGCACTGTCCCTTCAAGGCTGCTTCACTTGCAAGAAGGGCTCTGAACCTCTCCTGAGCCTCACGGGTGAAATGGGACTGGCATACAGGGTGCAAGTACACCAGCCTGAGGGCAAGATCTTGTGAGACCTAGCAACACCACTGTTTTGTCATGAAGTGGCATGCATGTAGGGGTGATGTCCTCCCCCATGTTCCCCTGGTCACCTGCAGTAGTCAGGAGAGCTGACCCAAAGGTCAATGTGAGTCGGAGAGCTGGTCCATAATCCTCACTGAGAGAGTGGATCCTGAACTTCCCCTGGGCTTCTGACACTGTGATGGGATAGCAGGAGAGTTTTCCCAGTCCCTCACAACCTGAAGGCCTGCAGCAATTGGGATAGTGGGCCCTGTACTGGGTAGTAAATTTGAGCTGGCTTTGGGGGTGTGGTTGCAGCCGAGCTGGCTCCTAGGGCATAAGAGCAGGAGGGTGGACCCTACTTAGTGCTTATGGAGTCATTGGGTAGTCTGGCCAGAGCAGGGCTAAAGAATGTACCCTGGTGGTACTGAGGCAAGAGATGCAGCTGGAAGAACAACTCAGTAACCACCCAGATTCAGGGCTTTGAGTTGGCCCTCCCCTAAATCTACATTATTTGCACATGGTTAGAAGTAGACAGATTTTAATGACGGTATAAGATGCACTGCAGAAACTGTCAGTAGATGGATTGGCAACAAAAGGAAGGTCAGCAAGTAACTCAGGAACTCAGGATAGGTATCTAGAAAACACATTGTACAGGATAGAGAGGTACAGGTAGGAAGACAAAGAATAACAGTATCTCAGTGAAGAGAAAGAGAGGCTACACATTCACTCCTTCACAGGTAACAGGCTCTGATGCCCAGAATGAATAACTTTTACTTTAACTACTCAAAGATTCCATGACTACTTGTTTTTCACACTGTTGCCTATGTGGAAACATGCCTATTCCAAAATAAAAATCTACAAAAATACATGAGACTTTACTTCCTTCCCCAACTTTTTAGAATATTTTCTCCCTTCAATTATTCAAACTGTCATCTAGTTAAATGTCACTAGTTAATGGGTTAGTGTTTCTACTAAAAGGAAACACTATGTGCCAATCTCATCCCTATAAGTTTATAAACTTTTCAACTTTTAACGTTTCATCTAACTATGTATTCTATTCTTCATTCCTTTATAAGAGAGTTTGGAATAGGAGAATCAAACTAAGAAAGAAAAAAATGTGGGTGGTAATAGAGTATGTTTAGGTACAAGAAAGCTTAAGGGACATTTGTGATATATGGTAATCTACAATAATACAAGCTTCTGAAATATATACATATATATATGAAAGTAATCTACATGGAATCACCAAATAACAGGAGAGAAAAGAACAACTACATTATCTCTTACCACCAAATAAATACATGGCAATAGTTAAGCCATGTGTCAAGGGGGAATACTAGTTAGTACATAGATTTAGGCAAAAATCAAATATAATTTTTCTGCTAAAGGTATATAGCAATATCCTGACTTCTAATGACAGTCTGCTGCACTCATAGATCGGTGTCTTATTCTGGTACCATGAGGGAAGTTCCTATCCCAATGCATATAGGGTAAATAGCCCAACAACTGCGACAAATGCAGAGGGAGACAGCATGGAATGATCAATCCTAAGAGGAATGTCTCCATCAGATCTCTTCCTTAGTGGTCAGGAAACTCTGCCGAAGAGGGACAAAAAGATTGTAAGATTCAAAGGAGATGGAATCTATCACGGAAACAAAGCCGTCTAAGCACAACAGAACTGATACACATTTAAATTCCCAAAGACTGTGGCAACTTCACAGGGCTGCAAGTGGTCTAAGCCAAATGGAGTTTAAGTACCGAGAGAGAAAGAGGAAACAATCCCCTATCCATAGCCCCACCTAAGCTAGCTCCCACCTAAGCACTAGAAAATGAAATCTGGGTGTGTAAACCACACTGACAGGAAGTCCCATGCCAAGCAGTGTAAGGCCAACACAAAATGAACTCAGTGTGATCTTTTGGAGGGTTTTTATTTTGATTTCTTTTGTTTCATTTCTCATAATGCTTTTCTGTGGTACTTTTCTTTCTCTAAGATCTTTTGATTATATAGGGTAGTTTCTAAATTTATGTCTTTATGGAATTTCTGTGTATGTGAATGTATATGTCTCTGCCTATATATGTCTTTCTTGTATTTTTTTTTGAATCTTTTACTTTTGCTCATTTGATTGTTTTGTCTTATTCAGGTTTTTTTTTTCATTTTGTTTTGTATTTATTTCCTGTTACTCTTTTCTCTTAAGATGTCGGTTTGTTTTCTAATGAAAGTGAGCCCAAGAAAGGTATAGATACGGGTAAGTAAGAGGCTGCAGGATTCTGGGAGGAGTTGGAAGAAAATAAACTGTAATAAGAATAGATCATATAGAATTATTTAAGTTAAAATAATTACCTTATTTTTGTGTCATTGCATAAATCTTTAATAAGTGATTTATATATAGAACTCTTAGATATGCTTTTGCTAATATACTTAATTTTGTATGCACAAGAATTATTCTGAAGCACAAAATAAGAATATCGACAGAGATAGAATTGCTTATTATTTTCTCTACAAATTATTTTACATAATTCATATGTATGAACTTCAAGTATTTTTATATTAAAGTATTTGAATTGAAATTTCTTTTCATTGTGTCAAATTGGTTCAATGCTTCCCTTAGTAACCATATTGCTTTCGTTTATGTGTATGAGTATTTCATTACTATTAACTTATTGTTTAGTTTCATAAATGTGCAAGTAATGAATAAATTAAATAAAGGGACAGGGAAAGATTTAAGAGACAAAGGACCATGACATCTGCAGCAAGATAGTGTCTTCTCTATATAATATGGAAGCTGCAACTGTAAGCTCTCCTCAGCAACAAGACCTAGAAAATGGAAACTTTAAATTGACATGCCAGCATCTCCCATATTTTTGATGTTCTATATTAAGAGCTACAGGAAATTAATTGGTGTTGTGTTGTGGTATTTTTTTGCTTTGTCAATTTAACACATATTAAGGTCATATTTGAAAAATGAAAGTCAGTCAGTAAAAATGCAACCAATCAAAATGACCTATAAAAAGACTAGAGAGGGTCATTTCCATGATTTATGATTGAAGTGGGAGAGTTCTGCTCACTCTGAATGCTTACATCCCTAGCTGTGTGGTCCTGACTTATTAAAAACAAACAAACAAACAAAAAACCAAAACCAACCAACCAAACAAACAAACACTCCAAAAAACAAACAAACAAAAACAAAAACAAAAAACTAAGCAGAGTGACCCATAGGCATCAGCCAATTAGCAGAACTCCTTCACCATCTCTGCTTCAGTTCCTGCCTCCTGGTTCCTGCCTTAATTTCCTTCATTGGTTTGTAACTTTCAAACACAGTAAACTCTGCCATCAAGTTCAGTTTCTGTCCAGGTGCTTATCACAGCAATAAAAAGCAAACTTAGATATCCTCTGAAAAAATGAGGATCAATTATCTCCAATCCCAAGTACTCAGCCTGAAATGCAAGTACTCAGCGAGCAGTACTACGTTATCCTACAAACTAGTAAATATATGAAGAGGACGCGGGTTTGAAAAGACATGACATAGGAGTAATTAGAAGGCAGAGGAAGTGAGTAAAGAATGTAAATACAGTATTCACTATGAAATTCCCCCAAAATAGATGGATATTTTCTTAAAACAAGATATAGACGACTACCATAACAAGTAACACGAACTATGTGATAGATTTTACTAGCTATCCTTTAAAACTCCTAATATTTTTGAGAATTTTCCTCAAAGTAGCAATCTTGCTTATGCCGTCTTGTAAATCATGTGACACATTTTCACCAGCACATTTTTAAGAACTTGTAAAAATTTTATATTTGTAATAATTTTCTTGCATAATCTTCTCTGATTATCTTGTATCACTTGAGTAACACCACTTGAAACCCTTATGCTCACAGTAGCATTTATGTACTTGTAAAAATTTATTTAATTTAAATTATTCAAAATACCTCAGGGCATATTCAGTGATTAAAAATGGAAAATACTTTCATATTAGTAACAATAGGAACAAGGTAAAAATATTAAAACTGGAAGAGAAGAAAACTATTTAAAGACAATAGAAAGAACCCTGGTATTTGTTTTTTACTCCTGTTTTACAATTTTCTAGCTTCTATTGAAAATATTTTCTCTTTATTTTATATATGTGAGTATATACCAGAAGAGGGCATCAGATCCTATTACAAACGGTTAGGAGTTACCATGTGGTTGCAGGGAATTGAACTCAGGACCTCTGGAAGAGGAGTCAGCATTCTTAAACTTAAACACTGAGCCGTTTATTCTACAAACCACAAGAAACTCAAGAAGAAGGAAGACCAAAGTATGGATACTTCGATCCTTCTTTGAAGGGGGAACAAAATACCCATGGAAGGAGTTGCAGAGACAAACTATGGAGCAGAGACTAAAGAAAGGACAATCCAGAGACTGTTCTATCTGGGAATCCTTCCCATATTCAATCATCAAACCCAGACAAGTGCTGGCTGACAGGAACCTGATATAGCTGTCTTCTGAGAGGCTCTGACAATGCCCAACTAATACAGAACTAGAGGCTCACCCCCATCCATTGAACTGAACACAGGGTCCCCATTGAAGGAGCTAGAGAAAGGACACAAGGAGCTGAAAAGTTTGCAGGCCCTTAGGAGGAACATCAATATGAACTAACTAGTACCCTCAGAGCTCCCAGGGACTAAAACACCAATCAAATAGTACACATGTTGGGACTCATGGCTCCAGCTGCATATGTAGCAGAAGCTGGCTTAGTTGGTCATGAATGGGAAGAGAGGTCCTTGGTCCTGTAAAGGTTCTATGTTCCAGTGTAGAGGAATGCCAGGTCCAGGAGCAGGAGAGGGTGGCTTGGTGAGCAGGGGAGGTGAGGGGTACAAGGTTTTTATTTGTTTGTTTGTTTGTTTGTTTGTTTTTCAATTTGGAGGGGAAACCAGGAAAGGAGATATCATTTGAAATATAAATAAAGAAAATACCTAATAAAAAATAAAACAAAAACATGGCCATTTAAAAAAAGAAAGAAAAGAAAATATCTCTTGAATACTACGTTATCCATTTGTAATATTAATAATAACACGTTGAGTATGATGGCTATTTTAGGTTTTTGAGATAGCTGTTTTAATCATCTATTCACTCTATACACTTCTGGAGGTGTTCATTTTTACTTGATATGTGTAGTTTCCCTAGGTTAGCAAAGAAAGAAGCAACAGACACTGGGAAACATATGGGTTATATTGCCATATTAATCATTTCCAAGTGATTGCATTATAATGTGCTTCTTAAAATTTCCTACATTTGTGGCTAGGCCCCATCACATATCACAAGTTCAGGATGCCAGAGAATAATCAAAAGGATTTACTTTGTCACCCTACTGGCAGGTTTTTCCTAAGTCCATTAAAGATGAAGAGTACATTTGCAGAGTGTTGGTATGAAGAAAATATCACACTAACAAAACATGCTTCTTATAAAAAAAAAAAAAACAGGAAAATGCATCATTGGTTGTTTTTTTCCAAATGTCTGAAAATTCTTTTTTTATAAATTCAAATCTTAAGTTGTCAAATACAATATAGGCTATGGTATATAATGACGTGTGAGTGTATGTGGGTATGTATGTGCATAAATATACGCACATACACATACATTCTTTCTAACAGAGACTGATTTACAGGAATACAGATTTGCACTTAATTTTATGTGTAATTTTCTGCATGTCTTCTGTTTCTTATATATATTCTTGTATGTCTTTGAGAATTTCATATGTGGTATTTTGATCAATTTTTCCCTGTCCCCCCAACTTCTCATAGACTTACTCCCAATCTATACCAACCCATCTTTGTGTCCTTGTGCTTTCATACACTTGTCCAGTCTGGTTAGTGTTACCTCTAAGGTTTTGGATATGTGACATGTGCTGTAGCTTGTTCCACACAGTGAGAACCACAGCCTATAAAGATTATTGCTACTCTGTTCACAAAGGCTAGGGAATGATAGAAGCTTAGACGTCTCTCACTGGGTAAATGCATAATAAAAATAAAGATCATTTGCACTTTGGAATATTATTCAGATATTAGGAACAATGAAATAATAGAGTTTGCAGGCAAATGGGTGGAGCTAGAAGCCTCCTCATGAAAAAGATAACCCCGACCCAGAATGACAAGATTTTAGAGATGCATGCTTTATTAGGAATACCCACATAGTTTAGGAAACAAGTAAAAGCCATGTGGGCAGCTTTCGAGGGAGGTAAGAGAAAGAAGAGGAAGGAGAAAGTATATGTGCAATTATGTTTTCAAATCATTAAACATTCTTCTAAATTATGTAAATAATATTTATATTAAAATCTGAGCTTCTTTTATTATTAAAAGATTTGATGGCCTCAGATTATGTAACTAATGGGCATTTTCTTTGTCTTTTAAGCATGATTTATCATTGACAATATAATGTATATCCTGGAATAAAGTCCTGCAAGCAGATTAGAAAAAGCCGGGTGAAATGATGTACTCTAGCTGTGTGTCAGAATTTACTGAATAAACATTAATTTTATTATTAAAATATTTTTTCAGGCCGGGCAGTGGTAGCACACATCTTTAATCCCAGCACTTGGGAGGCAGAGGCAGGTGGATTTCTGAGTTCAAGGCCAGCCTGATCTACAGAGTGAGTTCCAGGACAGTCAGAACTGTGCAGAGAAACTCTGTCCCGAAAACAAAACAAAACAAAACAAAAGAATATTTTTTTCAGGTTTAGAATTACTAAAGTAAAAATTAGTCCAAGAGTATTACCATCAGGAAATATGGTCTAAATGAAAAAGAAGTATCTTTTTCTATTCTAAAAAGATATTTTTACCTTGAAACATGTGAACATGTACGTTAACTTTATCCATTTATAAACCAAAGAATTAAATAATTTCTACTAAGTCACTCCTGTGACAGTTCTACCAAAATAGTAAGGTCTGCAGCTAGATTTTTCTGCTTGATGCAGAGGCAGTTGAAAGTATTAAAATGATTAAAAGACTGATCAATATAATCTGCATAATCGATATGATCCTAGACAGCCAACCTTGACAGTCTTTAGTCCAAATGTAAAAGAAGACACAAAGGAGACAAAGGATACAAGAAGCTTGACCCTGATTTTGCATATTTCAAAGTATGTGTTACATAAAATGACATCCATGACTCTGAGTCAGATATTATGAATTGTGTACAAAATCACATAGGCAGTCTTTAAAGGTCAGATAACAGAACCTTGAAGATGATATCTAGAATAACTAAGCCACAGAAGCTAATGTAAGAAGACTGTGGTGAGAAGGGCGTGATTCTATGAATATTAAGAAAATGTGTTTATTGTCCATGTAAAAAAAGACAGCACTGTTACTGAACAGTGGGCTGTTAAATTGTTTTGTAAATAACTTCAAAGGTGATAATATTTTTCATTGTCTTTGCAAAGGCTGAAGTAAATAGCACAGTAAATGATAAGATAAAGTAGTGAGGTGTTGGGGAAGAAGGAAGGAAAACAAAACATTGTTCGAGTGCTCATGTAATACCAGAACTAACTCTATATGAGAGAAGTGGCTTTGTCAGTGGTGTATGTTGCTGGGGTCTGAAAGTTGTTTTGTCCCCAAAACCAGTATGCCAAGTGTCCACACCGCAAGCCAACTAATTTATTTTGTTCCACTTAACTTTCAATTATATAATACTGCTAATTGAAATATGCCAGATTCATACTGCCATATCTCTACATGAGATTTTTCTTAAGTATAATTTCAGAGTGTAGCAGCCATCTGAGAACATCCTTCAAAGGAAGACAGTAGCAAACTAGGAAGGAGTAAAACTATAAAAAGTTACTTTTGGCCAAGTCACAAAATTAATAGATTCTGTGAGCAGAAATATGGGGAGTCGCTCTCCTCATAAACTTGCTTCTTTGTATCTTATATTCTGTTTTTAAAGTTCTTATAATTTACTGGTGAGTCTAAAAGTGTGGAAGCAAATCTAGGTAGCAGAAATATCTCAGTGCTCTTGATTTTTTATAAATTGTTAGGGGCTTGTGCATTACCAAGAGCCTGGGCTGCTGTGCATGCTTTCTATCTCCCTCTCAAGATAACCACAGGTCTGATTACTGTGCATGCTCTGAACAAGAATGGGACCTGATCTATGAGAATGGTAAAAAATACAGTTTCTTATTCTGCTTCTTCCAGCGGCAAACCATATGTAGTTGTTTTTATTACTTTGAATGTATTAAAACACGAGATCTTCAAATATTATTTTGGAAATTGAACACTATATCATGGACATTCCATGGTGGCTTTGGCTTATTTTTCACATAATATTATTATCTTTTGTCATTTGTAAGTATGGAGAATACAAATATGAATATGTAGCTACTTTTCTATTAATCCACAATGAATTGAGTATTCAAAATGCAAGTCATTTAAGACCTACGAATCAGAAAACTATAGAAAAATATCATGAAAACTTGGCAGGTATCAGTTGTGTCTTCAGCTTTTTAGAATGTACAGAAGTATAAAAATATAAACAAAATGCAGGGAAGATAGTCTGAGGGAAAGGAGGGAAAGAATACAAGATCTGAGGGCATGTGTGTGTGCATTTGTATGTGTGTGCTTTGTGAGTGTTTGTGTATGTTTGTGTGTTTGTGTGTGTTTTCTTTCTTAAGTGTCCTAGACATCTTTAAGACAGATATACTGAAACTAGAGATTGTGGGTTGTGTTTGTCCTGCTCGCCTGTGAACTTCAGGAATCCAGATGTCAACATTCCTCCACCATCTCCACAGGTGCTGGGCTTTTAAGTAGGGACTGGAGATCTGAATATAAGTTTTTTTGCTTGCATATCTGGTAGTTTCTTCCTGTAACCATCTTGTCACCCTATCAAATCTGTTCTTTCAGATGGAGACCTTCTAAAGTATTTTGAAGTGATGTGTTTATTGTTGAGCTATAAATTCATAGGAGTGTGCCTGCGTTATCTCACAGTATCCATCTCAAAGAGCTGAAAAAATAAAGTTTCTCCTGTATTTCCTCCTTAGTATCAAAGGAGACAGATATTAGTTGTTTAGAGTCCTTCATTGACAATAATCATGAAACAAACCTAAATATATGAAAGTTTTGAGGCCATTCATTTGTATGTAATGTGTGCATTGCCACAGACAAATGTTTTTTTAACAATCCAAACTATTGTTATATCAATGTGAGAAAAATAATGCAATACTTGATAATATATGATCCCAGAATAAATTTGAAACAACACTGAAATCAAAGAACATTAATTGTCCTTATTTGAATTTGTATTTTCTTTTCTTTTTAATTACCGTGTAAAATCACTCTATGTCTTTTTAGTTTTGGTTGATGGCCTCTTTCAACTGCTTATCTGCATCTCTCTTGCCCCCAAACCTGTGAATATCATATGAAAAACTATCTGTTTTAGTGTTATTCTATTAAAAACAAGAAAGGCAATGTTCATGTCAGATAATTTGATGGAGTAATAATATAATAGGAAATATGCAAATATTGAGTGAATGCATACAATTTCCTTTGCTACATTAGGCATTTACCAGGTGCTGATTTGGACAAAAGTGTACAATGAGTTACCTAATGAATTTCTGCCCTTATTGGGTTTATATTAAATGCTCACAATTGATATTGAAGTACATTTTTCATCAGAGAGAAGAATTAAAGTAACATTTCGTGAATACTATAGACTGGTTTATGATAGAGAGTATATAATTATAATAAAAATTTCCCTCTAATCTTATGATCCTGAAATTGCACAAAACTGATGGTCAAATGAACAATCTCTTAAAATTGAAGATTATATCCACCTTTATGTTATCTGTAGAGCTAAATAGATTACAGAATATATATCTAAATGTTTCTTTTACTATAGCTGCTTTTTCCATGTAAGATCTTGAAATGGGTTTTATAGAGATTAAATACAAAGTATTTTTCTTAAGAGTGAACATAGTTAAGCACTTTAGTAACACTCATTAAAAATGCCTTAAATTACAAAACTGCGAGTTATTATAAATGAGTGTGTATGAGAAGATTATATCGTCTCTTAGCTATTTCATTCTCTCATTGCTTTGCATCATCTCTCTGAACTACATCCTATACTCTTGGTCCTGCTGACTCTTCTTTCCTAACCCCCCAGCCACTTAATTCTCTCTGTTCCCTTGAACATACGGAAGCAGATCAGTGGATAAGGGCAAGGTGTCCCAACGAGCCAGCTGTCATTCCTCCCTCTTTTAACCTCCACAGGGACAAAACTGATTTATTTATTTTGGTTAAAAAAAAAAGGAAATAAGAAAAGAGCAACCAATTTTGTATTGCATCATCTTGACCCGTAAACTAAGTTATCATGAACAAAAACAAAAAATTATTTCTCACACTTAACTTTTATTTTCATAAGGCATAACACCATGCTATGAAGCTAGTGTTCAAAAAATGAATACTTATTGACATTAATTAATCTAAATACATATTTAGATTAACAAAGTAAACAAGCATACATTTTACCTTGAAAATTTTAAATGTTATAATTCCATGATTAATTTTTAACTCAGGAATTATTTCTCTTTGTATAATCTTTCTCAATTAAAGAGCTAATCATAAAAACCTTTCATACAACATTTCAAGGACATTTTCCCTCAATTCTATAGAAATATATATGTACAAGTGAAAAAGCAAAGGCACTAAAACCAAAGCAAGCATACATTACTATGATGAAAAGTCTACATTTTAAATTATTTATGAAGTTAAGGAATAGTTTTTCTTTTTCTGCAAACACTTAGAAATAATTCCGACCTTCTCCCATTTTAGAGATGTCTTGATGATCTCAGTAACAAATCATTTAAAATTATTAGACATATGGATAACTTAGGAGGCCCTAAATAATAAGTATTGTGATCAGTGGAATAACATCAAAGTTGCCAGGTCCAAGAAGAGATGAGATAATTTTCATGAGCAGAAGTACATGGCATCACATAGGTCTAAGAATAAGGACCTACGTTTTTCTCGTAGTATTTATTTTATTTTATGTGTATGAATGAGAGCCCTACTGTACTTGTGAATACTAGGTGTGTGTTCAGTGCAGGCAGAATCCAGGAGAGGGCACTGGATCATCTAGAACTGGAGTGGACATTAGCTGCTCAATGATCAAGCTGCCCATATAGTGTCCTTTGTATGAGCATCAAGTACTCTTAACCACTGAGCTTTCTCTACACCTTCAAAGGATCCTTTTGAAGTCTTTTAAAAAGTTCTTTGCTTGCTTTTGAGGAAGCTGTTTAGAAGCCCAAAGGCGTCTCCAGCTAACTGAGGATTATCTTTAACATCATATTGTAACGTGTCCACCTCCAACGTGCTAAAGTTACAGGTATGTGCTGCCATGTCAATGTACTTGAAAAGGAAAACAAAACTGTTTTTCAAGTTCAACATTAAGTTTCTTAGATCACTGTCAAACACTGTACATGATAGTAAATATAAATGTATTTCTTTCAACTGGTTAAAATATTTCATACTCAAAATGGCATAACGTATGTCAGTGTAAAACAAAGACCTTCTCTTACTTCCCAAAGACAGTCCTCATGATTGTGGCCAAATCGTAAGATCTCCCAAAGCTGCTGGATGTCACAATTGCCGAAGTAAAATCAAACACCAACTCAGTGCTTACCCCAATTAGGTCTCAACATGAAGAACAGAATACTTAGAAACTTTGTTTAAGGATATCGTCCTGTCAACATAATCAAAGTGATCTCACAAATTTTCATCCATGCATGGGGTACTTTTGTCTAAAAGAGTGGTGAATAAAATTTTTTATAAAGTGAAGTCCAGAAATTGTGTTGAGGGTGTCTGTGGCATCCTCAAAACTTTGTCTTTTGTATACAAAGTCCCGCTAATCTATAATTTAGAATGAGACATGCAAATATGATTTTCATACACACTCTGTGTAACAGACTCTTCCTTAAAGTGACATGCCACTTTAATTGGTCACTCAAAGGGAAAGCAAAGTTCAAAACTAATAATATGGCAAATTTTGCACCCCTGGCTAACAAAATTTTTTGATATTTAAATAAGTTAGCAATACTATGAGCAAATATGAATTATTTAGTATAAATATATTATGTAATTAAGGCAATTTTTAGTGATATATTAGCAACATTAAACTAACAGGGTGCCTGTCGATTTGACATGTGTGTGTGTGTGTTTGTGTGTGTGTGTCTATGTGTGTGCACATATACATCGATTTGAGCATAAAGGGCCAACTGACTAAGTGTTTCACAACTATTAATTAATTTTAGGAAAATATATATTGTAAAATATGGAGAAAATAATGATAAATAATAAGAACAATGTCTTTATTTTTTCCACTTGAATTTATAAATGAATTTCACAAAAAATATGAGAAATCATATTTCAAAATATATGCATGGAATCTTGCATCTGGCAGGACTCTTGGACCAGAATACAACCCAGGAAGTTAAGGTTGAAGTTCTGAGCCAGAGCATGACTCCAGCCATGTCTGGTGAGTAGGCAATCCCCAGTCACTGGACAGCACAAAGCCACTGTAGTACTACAGCCATTTTCCCATCAAGGGTCTTGTGGGGTTAGGAGAACACTGTATTCCAAATGTTACCTTCCAAGTTACTATTAATATTTTAAACTGACAATGCAGCAATAAATTGGTGAACTTCTTGGCATTAGGCTTAGGAAAATATACCTCCATGGATTGCAATTACATTTTGTGAATGTCATTATCAAGATTCATGAAAATGAAACTGTCAAATATCTTACTGAACAAGCAATAAATGACAGGTTTTGACTTGATGATGACCATTTGATCAAGGGAAATAGCATCATGGTAGACCAGATATATACTTTCCTCCTTTTTGGCCAGGATCTGTAAATGACATATGCACACGTTTTCATCCCAAACCAAGTTACTGCCATTCAGGAAAAGAGTGATTGGAGAAAAATAACAATATATTTATTCAATTAATAGGAAGATTGTACAAAATGACTATATTTTAAAATGTGCTTTGGACTTTTAATTGAGAAAGTATACATTGGGCACCTGAAATCTTATTTACTGCTCACTTATTCTCTTAGTTTCAAAAGATACTGTCCTATGTCCTAATATCTTATGACCTATTGTCTCTTCTCCTATGTACTAATAATCTAGTGTCCTAAATTCATAAACTAAATAAGTTTCAGTGTCTTGAAGTATATTTTTATATGAAAATCTTTCAGAAGAAGAGGCTGTTTTGAAGCAACAAACTTCAAATAAAGCTGGTAATATTAGAATGAAAATTTCAACAATATTATGCTATATTATTTTCTACAAATGAGTCGAGAAATCTATGCAGACAATATATCAAGCTTGGCAAAAGCTAAATGTATATATTTTATATATGTATAGAAAAATGACAAAAATAATGTACAGCATATTGACATACTCTGAGCTGAGTGCATGAAAATGTTTCCTCTCCATGTACAAATTCTAGTGTGTAGACATGTCAATATAACTTTTCCAGTGGCCTTATGCTGAAGTAGATAAGAAATTATTGCTAAGAATTGTATAAAAACTTGAAGGAGTCTTCCAGTCCCTCACTGAATAGCGTCACTGACAATCACAATAATAATGCTTTATCTCTTTGAGGCATTGCTGCTAGAACAGATTAACGATTCAAGCACCACCCTAAGGAAGAACTTAGAAATGTAGATTGTCAGCAATGACCACCGCCCTTAGAACCTATTTTAAAAAAATTAGCTAGTAAAGCTGGGTTACCATGCTTTTGTTACTAGCTATGATGTAGAAAATCATAGGGAACAATTTGAAGTTCAGAAAGGTACACAATTTATAGTTAGCCTAGGAAATTTTTAAGGTCAGGGAACAGCACTGGCTGATGTGACTTATATGATTCTTAGAGTAAGAGAGATGTGAATGCAACAAGCAGAGCAAGACTCCATAACAGCATGAAGGTCCCCAGAGTCATGCCTCTCTATGGCATATCTATCGTGGCTGTTCAAATCATTGGACTATATGTCATGAGTTCTAAAGGCCTTTGTCCTTCCTCTTACATGGACCTTGTCACTTTACCAGGTGTTAATTTTATTATTATTATTTTTTTTTACTTTTTAAATAATGCCTCATTTAATTTTCCAAATTCTTCTTGACTTGGCAAATGTCCTGATTTAGCTACTCATGTTGCTAGTATTTGAACCCCAATCCTCTTTGCCCAATGGCTTTCTCATTTAGTGACAGAGAATGTAGTCAAGAAGTCATTAAAGGTGTAGATGATTTAAGTTCTAGTTCTAATCAGCCTGGCCTAGAGAAGTTGATTGAACTGTATCCCCAAAGAGAGCAAAATAAGTATTGTTTTCAAATTCTCTGAGTCTTTGTTGATTACAATCTACATAGTGTGTCAACTTGGTCACATTTATGTTTCAAATAATACTGACTCATAACATCCTTAAGCTATAAATGAATATACCTGAAAAATTCTCAACTATTTGGTCATCACATATCTGTTTGCAAATAACGCATGGACAATGTAATTAGAAGACATTTGAAGCTAATTGAAAATAAGAAATCAGTAGAATTACAAAAAAGAAATGGTTGCCAATACAAAGAATAATCCAAGGCAAGAAATATAAAAATCACAAAATAATTCATTTTAAGTACATTCCTGCTTCGTATATTAGTTTCAGTGAATAAAATTCAGTTAAAACTCTTTTGACTTAAAGCTATGAGATGACACAGGGGCATAGAACACTTGCTGGGTTCTGTTCCCAGCATCCACATGGCAACTTACAACCATTTAGTTTCAAGAGATCAAATGCCTTATTTACTCAGCATGCAGTGACCCCTCAGTACTACATATATATATGTATATACATGTATGTATATACATACATATATATGTATGTATATCTTTATGTATATATGTATATATGAAGAGAGAGCTCTAATACATATTAGATAAAATATAAATAAATATTTTAAAATAATTTTAGAAAGAAAATAGAATGGTAGCTGAACATAGAAACAAGATAAACCAATTTATTAAATTGGCATATTAATGTTCCTAATGTCTTAATATTAAAAAATAACCATATTGCACAATTACAATCAAATACAAATAGAATCAAACACATTCTCTAAAATGTCCTTTCCTATGATAGCCATTAGGCGAACACTGATCAAAGCAAGATCACCACCTAGGGACTGAAGCAGCTACTTCTTAAGTTCCTTGGCTACCTAATCCCAGAATGAACCAGACACTGCTACTTATACTATACACTTAAAAATTAAATGCTCTCAGGAGATAGTTATCTCCTGAGAGGCTCTGACAGTACCTGACTAACACAGATGTAGAGGCTCACAGCCATCCATCGAACTGAGTACAGGGTCCCCAGTGAAAGAGTTAGAGAAAGGACCAATGGAGCTGAGGGGTTTGCAGCCCCTTAGGACGAACAACAATATGAACTAACTAGTACCCTCAGAGTTCCCAGCGTCTCAACCTCCAACCAAAGACTACACATGGAGGGGTCTGATTGTTCAGGCAGCATGTATATAGTAGAGGATTGCAAATTCAATCATTAATAGGAGGAGAGGACCTCGGCCCTGTGAAGGTTCTGTGCCCCAGTGTAGGGGAATGCCAGGGCCAGAAAGTGGGAGAGGGCTGGGTGGCAGGCATGGGGAAGGGGGAGGCAACAGGGGATTGTTTTTGTTGTTTTTGTTTGTTTCTTTTTTTTTCCCCGAGGGGAAACTGGGAATGGAGAAATTTACATGTAAATAAAGAAAATATCTAAAAAAAAAATATTAAATGCTCTCAACCAAGGACTGACCACATCATTACTTCACATTAAATATGTTCATAGATTATCTAGAATACTCTATGAAGTCAAAACACTCTGTCAACCTAGTATCCTTCAAATTAGTAACAGCTTTGTTCTCATATCATTATGGATGAAGAAATTCTATCATTATCCTGGTAGTAATCAAAAATGGAAATGTGCTTCTATTATAATTCTATTCTAGTATTCTTCCCCAAAATAGATGATAAAATCACAGTCTCAATCTGGAGTCACTGCCAATTAAATGTGCTAATAATATTGGACAAGATTACAGTCCCTTTCCTGACTTGTGAAACATAAACTCTGATGTAATCCTTTTGTTATAAGTGTTACAGATGACAATTAACTAAAAAAACAAACAAAAAAAAACCTAAAAAAAAACAAAAACAAAGAAATCCCCAAACCTTTGGATATTTTGTTAGTGTTAATAGTCATTTTCATTCTAATGTTATCATTAACCTAGAAAAAATTAGATGATACAAGTTAATATATATTTTAATAAATAGTTGGTTTTAGTCTTACAAAACAATAAAAATGGTAAACTCTATCTTTTAATCCAATTTTAATCCTTTTTAAAATCTTAATAAACTGAAGTATAACAGGTGTGTGTGAAGTGACCTAAACTTTTACCTTTGCACTGGCTATTGATTCCATCACTGATATCATCTGATTTATCCTAGCTACCATAACTTTTAAATTCATTTAAAAGCTATAAAACAAGTAAATGAATAACAAGAACAAACTATGGGCATCATAGAAGTGGCACAAGTAGTAACTAACAAAAAACTCCAAGTATTCATTCTGTCATCATGAGAGTCCTCCTCTACTGCCCTCCTGTGTAATGGCCCACAATAGGCATGCTACGTAAAATCTGAAAACATCATCCATAATTCATGTAACAAGGAATATCCCTTCCTTTATCCTCATGGTACATTAATAACCATATTCTGAGAAATCATTTCCTTGCATGGCAAAACATGCTTTGCCAATGTGATGGTGCTTCTGTCCTCAAGGTAGATTCTTGTAATTTGATTCTGATTACTGAGGTTTGTAGGAAGAGAAGAGTATTTCAGAACTGAAATTACAGGAGTAGATAACAGCATTCATAGTAAAATTGAACTTGTACATGTGCACAATGAGGTAGGCCTGTGACAGTGTGAATGAGGGAGCAAAGCTAATTATCTTACATTGATGGATAGCAGAGAGGGCACGAGAAGGCAGAATGCCTCTTTCCAAGGCATGCCCTGTCTACCTACTTTCTTTCACACACTTTCTTTAAACCATTACTCTTGCTCCTGGTCATTTCAAAGGAATAGAATATAAGTCTCTTTAAATCTAATGCCACAAACCAACTCCCTTCTTATGATCAAAACTGAAAAGTCATGCTTACAGTTTCATTCATTTCCTATCTTAAATAAAAGAGAAGATCAAAAAGATTTCTGCATTGCTTTGGTAACATCTTTCAGTGAAATCTGTGTGCCAAATTTTTTTTTTTTTTTTTGCTTTGCTACCTTTGTGGACAGTAACATCTGTCTTCTCCGGCCATTCATGAAGAAAGGATCCAGTGGAAGTCAATTTTGGCTCTAAGAAGGCAAAGAAAATGTTCTAAGTGTGAACATTAAATCTACTGTTGATTTGATGGGATTTTTTTGAATAATGAAAACACACCTCTGTGTTACCAGTGGAGGTCCTGGGAAGTTTCACTGATGTTTGAAGAAGTTCCAGACTAAATAACAAGAAGTGAGCTGATCATATTTGTTGTTCCTCCTATAGGTCTGCAAACCCCTTCAGCTCCTTGGGTTCTTTCTCTAGCCCCTCCTTTAGGGACGTTGTGCTCAGACCAATGTATGGCTTTGAGCATCCACTTCTGTATTAGTCAGGTACTGGCAGAGTCTCTCAGGAGTCAGCTATATCAGGATCCTCTCAGTAAGCACTTGTTGGATCCCTAGGTGGGATAGTCACTGGATGTCCTTAACAAGTACCCTCAGAGCCCCCAGGGTCCAAACCACCAACCAAAGAGTACACATGGAGAAACCCATAGCTCCAGCTACATATGTAGCAGAGGATGCCCTTGTGGGACATCAATGAGAGGAGAGGCCCTTGGGCTCCTGAAGGCTTGATGCCCCAGTGTAGAGGAATGCCAGGATACAGAAGTGGGAGCAAGTGGGTTAGTGAGCAGGGATGGGAGGGGTGGGATAAGGAGGGTTTCGAGGAGATAAAATTTGCAATGTAGTCAGGTACTGTCAGAGCCTCTTAGGAGATAGCTATATTTAGGCTGGCTTGCCCTTCCTTCAGTCC
>NW_022196905.1:191371630-191379314 GCF_008632895.1 Mastomys coucha
GTTTCTTTGTTTTTTGGAGGGGAAACTGAGAATGGAGAAATTTACACGTAAATAAAGAAAATATCTAAAAAAAGAAAAAAAGGAAAAAAATTTGCAATGTAGATAAAGAAAACATCTAATTAAACAAACAAACAAACAAAAGTGAGCTGAACACCAGTCCTGATCTCTCTGTGTGCTTGTTGACTAATGATGCAATGTGAACAGTTGCCTCAAGTTCTTCCTGGCAAGTCTTCCCCACCCTCACACAACCTATGATCAAATCATGAGAAAGAATAAATGCTTCAGTATGATTGGGTATTCTGTCCCAGCAACACATACCTGGTGTAACCAATTGCAAATCATTTATCAATAAGTACAACACAGTGAACTTGACCACTGAAAGCATATATGACACTGAAATTGTATTAATTCTTAATGTTACATGTGAAATAAGTAAAATATTTTACTATCCTAAGTAATAAAAAATAAAAATAAAAATAAAAGAAATAAAAAGTTTTACTATAGTAAGTAATGAAGAATAATTTTACTATTTTAACATGGTATAACTAATGTTTTAAAACATTACACTGTACTTTGTGGATATTTGTGTAATTGTGTGTGTGAGAGAGAGAGAGAAAGACAGAGAGAGAGAGAGAAAGAGAGAGAGAGAGAAAGAGAGAGAGGAGGGGGAGGGATTTAAACAGTCTCTAAATAATATTTACAAGTTTCTCAAGTATGGAGACATAAAAATACACTACTAAGTGACCTAATCTTTAAAAAAATTCAGTGTGTTTTACTATGTAGAAAAAATGCTAAATTAGGAATGCTCATGTGAAGGCACACTGTGCATCCTGTTTGTCTCTAAAATGTAAAATATGTAGCTTAATATGAAATAAATATATGAAAGTTTACAAATATATTTTTCACAGGTTTCAAGAATTATCAAACTTAACATAGACTTTCAAAATGTAAAAACTTGAAAAATCTGATATGCAAACTTGAATGTTTTAATGAAATTATTGTAGTTCTAAACACAATGATTCATTTTACTAAAGTTTTCAAATTTTACAGTGTTTCACTGTATAGTAAAATTCACACAGCTAAACAGAAACACTTAAAATAGTGTTATATGCTTTGTTTCAAACCTTGATGTAAATGAAATGTTTTATGTGATAATCTGTTTAAATATTTATTCTTTTAACTATAAATAATAAATATATCATCTCATAAAAATACATATGCTTTTTGCTATTCATAGCAGCAGACAACACGTTCTATTTTCTAAATAATTTATTCTCCATTAATCAGAAAGAAATAAAGATAACCTCATAACCACTTTCTATCAAAAATAAATAGTACTTATGTATACTTTGAAATATTCTTAATCAGCCTCAAGCAATAAATAGCTCAGAAACCCAACGCTGTAATTTTATTTATTGCGACTTCTATTATGCAGTCAGACGGTTCGGATCATAAAGGTCTTAATGCACTTTCATCTCCACAGAAAAATAAAACTAAAAGAAAGCGTCCTTTGAAATCAAAGAGACCTTGCAAAAGGCACCATTGTGAAAATATTACCAGTCTGTCAGACTCACCCAAGAGATTTTTGTCAGTCGCCAATCTGCTGTCACTATAGAATTACAGTCCTGGTGCAGTATCAGTGCCTGCTGGGTCCTTTGGGAAACAAGGCTTTGCTGGTTGAACTTTATGATTTAGTCCCAAAGGCAGAAGAAAGCTTTGAAAAGGAGAAAGCACACATGCTTCCTCGAAAATTCTAAAGAGGCCCGATAAAGTCAGTTTGCAAGTTTTGGTACACGAAAGATTAAATTGAATAGTCAGAACTTTTCCTGTTATGTAATTCATATTAGCTTCATTTGTGTGTGTGTGTGTGTGTGTGTGTGTGTGTGTGTATGTGTGTGTGTGTGTATGTGTGTGTATTTCCTTCAACGTATTACATTATTTCAAAAATGTCAAAAGCCGTCTTGAGTTTCAGCATGCTTTGTTTTGCTTTATGGAGCAATTATCTGCATAACGATGAGACAGCTAACCATGAATAAACCTTTCCTCTCCTACTGTTTGAAAAAGTTTAATACCAAAGAGTATTTCTGTTTTTAACATATTTGTTTTATTACTAGTTGTCTGTATGTGTATGTATATCGTTGTTTTGTTACATGCATGTGTGGTAGGGATGTATTGCAGAGTGCAGAATAAGATGTAGGATAAACTGATATGGGTGCTGGGAAGCAAACTCTGGTCCCCTGGAAGAGCACTACTCCCTCTTAACCACTGTCTGCCTTAGGGTTTCAGGTACTGTGAAGCACCATGACCATAGAAAGCAGGAAAAGGTTTATTTCACTTAACAGCTTTTAGTCCATCATCCAAGGAAGTGAGAACAGATATCAAAACAAGAGAAGAGGGTTCATAGGCCATGAAGGGGTGAGGCTAACTTGCTGGCTCTTCATAGGTAACTCAGTTGCCTTTGTTGTTACTGTTGTTGATTTTGTTTTTGTGTTTTGAACAGTCAGGGCTACACACCTTGTTGTCACCCAACACACAGGGTGTTGGACCCTTCCACATCAATCATCAATCTCAGGCCAGCTAGGGAAGGTATTTGCTTGGTTGAAGTTTCTTCTTTGAAAATGACTCTCACTCATGTGCAGTTGATCTAAAACTAGCCACCACACCACCTCCAGCCCTGAGAGCTGTTCTTAGGTCTCTATGGCACAGAATGCGTTCTCATAAAATAGTTATGAAGGAGGCAGGAATGGGTGAATGGGTAGAGGAGCACCCTCATAGAAGCAAAGAGGAGGGAGAAGAGGGGAATGCTTTGGGGGGGGTTGTGGAGGGGAAACTGGGAAAGAGGATATCATTTAAAATGTAAATGAATAAAAATGATTAATAAAAATAATCATTTGTTCATTTGTTTTCAGTTTTAATCTCGCAATCATAACTATTAAAATTTGAATTGTCACACATGTTAAGAGCTTCCCAAACAAGTATAATGATTACTTTTGTGTAGATTTCTATGTGTATTCTCTTTTGCATGACATATAATACTATCTTTCTTTCTTGATATGACTACTTTGAATCCAGAATAAATACCAATGGCTTTATTCTATATTGTCTATTATGTAACACATTTTTTTTTCAGTTGCTTAGACATCAGTCCCTTCTTCTGTCCAGTAGTCTCTGAAAGTACAGACTTTTTATGATCCACTGCATAGCCTTTGCCAGATTAAACAGTGAGAATTGGTATGGCACTTCTAGTTATGAAATCTCCAAACATTTTACTCAAAGAGGGGTCATTAAGTTTCTATGGAACTGGTTTGACATCAAGGTGCCCCGTGGTTCCTTTCTGTGACTTTCCGAGACATCCCAGAGATGTCTTAAACTACAATATAAAAACAACACAAATGGGAACATGGAAGAGAAATTTTCTGATAATTTAAAATGAAAAGTGTTAACTTCATACACAGGAATGAGTTTTTCTTTTAGTTTTAAAATGAGATGATAATTTTGAGCTATCTGAGCGTATCTGTTTTACAAGTGTTCTTATAATCTTACTTCTACTTCAGTATGAAGAAAGGCTTGGTGCAAAGAAACTACTGTGCAAATTCCCTGGTAATATTGAAGATATTTGTTCCTGGATTTTAATAATTAGAAATGTCAAGGATGGCAGGTTTTTACTAATTTTTTTTATAAAAGCATGGCAGGGTATTACTGATTTTTTCTTTTAAAGTTCATGAAGACTTGTCAATACTATATTTGGGTACTCATAAATTAAAAGTTCCCTTAAGCATCTGCTAACCCAGCAAAATATATCTAGAGTCCATCATGTGAATAATTAAAGTTCCAAAAGATGCTACAATTTTAAAAAATATCTAGTACTTTATAAAGCCTTTAAAACATCAGCATTTAATTTTAAGCCATTTGAATATTATATTCAGAATTGAAATCCCTAATAGTCCCTTAGCAATGTTTATATTCATATCAAATAAAATGTGTGTATATGTGTGCGTATGAGAGAGAGAGAGAGAAAGAGCAAGAGAGAGAGAGAGACAGAGGCAGAGAGAGACAGAGACAAAGAGGGAGAGAGGGAGAGAGGGAGAGAGAGAGACAGAGACAGAGAGAGACAGAGAGACAGAGGGATGGAAGGAGAGAGCAAGAGGGAGAGGGAGAAGGAGAGTGAGCATTTCCATATTCCATGCCTGCCACTTACCTACAAAAATTGAAATCATTCAAGATATTGGTGCTCTGTGGCATGACATTTATTTTAACAATTCAATGCCATGAACAAAATTCATTTACAAGTCCATCAAAACTACTACCAGTACAGTAAGTTATTTTTGAGGAAATTGATCACAGAGTAGTCTTAAACTATGTGTATTTTAATATAGTATCACAGAAGCAAAGATAGAGGTCAAAACACAATGTTACTAGGCCGTGATGTGTTCTAAAACAGTATGGTAACCAAAAATACATACCCACATCTTACACAGACTGAAGGAAAAACGTCTAAACAGGGGTTAGTTTGGTTTTTAAGAAAGTAGCTAAGGACCTAAAAAAGATCAGGGTATTTGTTCTCATCCCTGGCTGCAGGTTGAAATTAACCACCAAAATTCAAAAAAAAAAAAAAAAGTCCTAATTTATGTGGGGTTGGTGGAGGATAATTTCAAGATATCTCCGTATCTGATGTCACTATGAACCATGAGTTGTTGGTTCCAGTTCAGCAAAGGCTGAAGGGTCAACATATTTGTCTGTACTCGAGTGCAGCACCAGTTCCGCCTAGGCTGAAAGAGCAAGAATGGCAGACACGTACATCCCTCATCTCAAAACTCAGTTAAGAAGCCTTGAATGCTGCGTTGTTGAGTAGCGTACATAACATGCACAAATCTTGCAGAATTATAATTCTGTGATTGGTTAGCAAAGTCTAGCATAAGGAACTGGGCTAGAATCACAAAGCTGTTTCAAGAATTTCCCTTATACTCTATGTACATCTATTATTTCTGAATATTTTCTTCTCATTAATGCCAGGTCTAAACTTAAGAGTGGTTCTCACTGGACTCCTTGCCCTTCTGTCTATTAAATATTAACTTCATATCTTTCCAGTTAAGGATGAATTTTATCTCCTTAGCAATTGCTTTCCAAGAAGTCAAGCTTATTCCCTTGTAATATTTGTCTCAATTCTACCCATTTTCTTTTTTTTTTTTTTCTTTTTTCTTTTTTTGGTTTTTCGAGACAGCGTTTCTCTGTGTAGTCCTCGCTGTCCTGGTACTCACTCTGTAGACCAGGCTGGCCTCGAACTCAGAAATCCGCCTGCCTCTGCCTCCCAAGTGGTGGGATTAAAGGAGTACGCCACCACCGCCCGGCTATACCCATTTTCTTACCATCAAATTTTCCTTCGGAAGTTACACGCATGTGCAGAGGTGCCCAACAACTAGAGAAATTTGATGAGATGCCTCTTTATGCCCTGTGTACCTCTTCGTGTCTTAAAATGTGCTTCTACAGAAGAGATAGTCAATGAAGATCTATTAAATCTGAAGTTAACAAATGAACAAATGAGTTGTTCTTTGATTGTACTGACTTTGAAGTTGATTATTTTATTTAGAAGGATGCTATTAAAGAAGTACACATTCTTGCACATAATGTAATATGGTTTATTTGAATCATTCTCAAAAGAAAATATTTTTCTAGACAAAGTAAATGTTTTAGAAGAGTTTGATTTATGTCAAGATTCTATATGGAGACATTAAGAAGTAAGTTGTAATGATTTCAGGAGCTGATTTTTACTTTGATAGATAGTATTAATTCAATTATTTCTTCCAAAATCCCTGACTTTGTGTCACTCTACTATGTCTAGAGAATTCAGAATGAATTATGCAAATGTTATTAAAAGATTAAATCCAAATTTATCATTATTGTTTCTTCTTAGATATACAAATTAATAAAGTGCAATAAAGAATAATAAACTAATATCAGAAACTTCATAATACCTTAATTTTACTAATATATTTGTCAATAACTAGCTCAATTAACACATAAAAGTCCTATTAATTCTTTCTAAAACTTGGAAGCCTTTTGATTTCAAATTTAATATGTTACTCTGTTAAATAGCAATAGTAAAGGTTTTATTTTATATGTAGCATGTATTTTGAATTGACACAGCATATTCAAAATATTTTGTAGAGATTATACCATATATTTTTGAAGAAATTTATATTTACTATAAAGAAAAATTTATTTGATACAGAAAAAAAAACATTCTTGCCACTCCACTATAATATAGCTATTATTTAATCTACTTTTAAAAACAGGTAGGGGAGAATTGACAAATATCTTGACAATATGGAATTTAAGGTAAGATTTGGGGATTTTGTATTTAAAGAATGTGTAAGGAATGTAAGTTATCAAATAAGGCAATGAAATATGTTTTAATATTATTAAATGCTATATTGTAGAAGTTGAGATTAACTATA
This sequence comes from Mastomys coucha, assembly GCF_008632895.1. Taxonomy (NCBI): domain Eukaryota; kingdom Metazoa; phylum Chordata; class Mammalia; order Rodentia; family Muridae; genus Mastomys; species Mastomys coucha. The sequence continues at coordinate 191,378,086 of NW_022196905.1, forward strand.
GTTATTGATATTAAATGTTCATAATTTTTTCAATCCAATAGATAACAAAATTTCATTGAGGAGAATTTGTGCCAATAAAAATGATAGGTATTTATCCATTTAGTTTGGCACATAAATAGGCTTCTTTATTGTGGGACATAGGTTTAATCCCAGAATAGTATGGTGCATTCCTCTATAAACTCTTTAGTATAGACCATGGGGCTTAAAATAATCCTGTGGCTTTTTATTATATGGTCATTCAGGTGTGTTTAATACTGTCATGCTGCATCACTTTTCTGAAAGAAAGTATTTTAAATCCCAAAACATTTAAATACTGATGAACACTGTCCCTAGCAATAAACAATCATAAAAATCCCACCTAAAGATTTTCTAAATATATTTAATAATAGCTAATAGTAGTAGTAAAAAGTCTTTTATGGGACCAAAGAAGAACAATTTGAAGAAGAGAAAATGTCCAAAGAACTGTACTAATATGGAAGTAGCTACTGACATATAATTGATGTATAATATATATTTCTCCCCAGCACAACTATTGACATTTGAAAATATAATAGCTGTGTTTCAGTCATTGAAAGGACAAGCATCTACCAGTCTAAACAATTAAATCAGATGCCAAAAGCAGGAAGGATCTGATATATATATCGCTTTTTAGAGTTCATCATATTTTTTGAAAGAAGAGTACATCTAAGATCAACACAATAATTTTTAAACCAAACAGTAATGCACACCAGCATCTCCTACTTCCTATCAATAAGTGGCACAACAGTATTGACTTCCAGGCAGCTTGCCTTATAGAGCTTCTGTTTGATGTACATTTTCGTGGATTTCACAGTTCTTGTGACTAAGCTTTGGGCTCTACATATGCTAGAAAAGTACTGTATAGCAGAGCTCCATTCTCAGCTTCTCCCATTTTCTTAATTTGATAAGGAAGCTTGCTACCTGGTTCAAACTGATTTAAATTTACTTGAAGTCCTAGTATGCCTTCAACACACCATCCTTCTGCCTTAGACTCAGCTCACCAGTACCAGGATTATAGTTTTGTTATCACCAGGATAACAAGATTATTTAAACATTCACAAGTAGGTAATTCACTGGCTTGACAGGTTCCCGACCAGATAGAGGAAAGAATCAAAGAAAATGTCACAGACTAAAACACTTTAATGTGAAAATTAAACTACTAGATACAATGAATGCTTATCCATAGTGTTATATATTCAATGCATGAAAAA
>NW_022196905.1:191379324-191393054 GCF_008632895.1 Mastomys coucha
ATGAAGAGGAAGAGGAAGAAGAAGAACGAGAAGAATGAGAAGGAGAAAGAGGAGGAGGACGAGGGGGAGGAGGAGGAGGAGGAGGAGGAGAAGGAGGAGGAGGAGGTTATTAAGCTTTGTTTCCTAAATAATAATGGGAATAAATGAAAGGTAAGCACACAGTAGTCTACAGATCCAAAATGATTGAATTCAATTGCTTCATTTCCTACAAATGAACTTGAACTATTTAACTTCAAAAATTAAAGTTGAAAAAAAAAAACACTGTAGGCATAAATATCACATGCTGTTCTGTTAAAGATAATTATGAAAGGGCAATTACAAAAATTATATACAGGACTTGGAACTATTAAAAACAGTTTTAAATAATTTCTTTTCTCACATCATTTCAAAATGCATTCTGAATTAATTACTTCACCTTTTGAAATTGGCTATTTTATGTTTTCATATATAGACTTGTTAATGTTTCTGCAGTAAGCTTGCACTGGGTCATGGAGATAAAAACAAAGTGCACTATGCATTTCCATGAACAAATAAAATGAGCTCGGGACTAGTTTTTGACAAGGAAAGCTTAGGTTAACTGAAGTTACACTAATGTAAGAATATACAAGACTGCCATTTTGCCAGTTCTGTGCCCCTTCCTAAGTGGACTCAGGTCACCAGAGAAAATTTCTTCTTTCAGTGGGTTAAGTCAGATCCTTGCCATCTGTTTCCTGCTTCTTGCCAGTGTGCTTGTGCTTTGGGATTTGAATTTTTCTCTGCCCTGAACCTTTCAGATGCTGTGACCTGGAAACGAGTTGTCAGGACCTTTGGAGACTCTGGTTTTCGTTTAGCCAGGGAAAAGTGTTGGATTAACAGCTAAGTTTCTTTGAGTTTGAAATTTTACCAACAATCTTAAGAGCATTTCATTAAATACTGAGACATCTGCCTGACCAGTGTCTACCTATACCGATGGCACAGGTCCTCTAAACATGCAACAGCACTTAGAGTTAATGTGCTCTTGAATTTATACCTTTGTTTTTAATGCTATTATATTTCAGTATGTAAGTAATCTGGGTTTAAAAGTTAAACACATGTTAGCTTAGATTATCTTGCCTTTTATGCTTATATACTATGATGCTTTCATTATAATTGTATAATTTTTCCCATAATAATAATGACAATGATATGGGTTAAAAATTACCACATAGATATATGTATTATGAACACATGTGAACAGAAGTTGTTATAAATACAGAAGCACAGTAGGAATGTAAAATGAGTACGTTTCACAGAAAAGTTCCACTTTAGTCAGGGATATTTTATTCTTGCCAGGGCTCACATAGTAAGTCTGCTAACAATGAATTTTTTTAAAGCAACATATATTGATATGTGTATTAGATATTTTCCACAAAGTAAATGGCTTCAAATCTTTCCTGTCACTTTCTTTCACTCGTTAAAAGGATACATGTGGCTGTCTCACATTCTCTGAGACTATTAAAGATTTTTCTCCTCCAGAAGGTTTCAATCTAACAAATCAGTAACAGGGCATCTGTTTGATTATATCTACTTCTTGAAGAGCACACTCAAAGGGGAAAATTAAAATTAATTGAGAATTATGTTAATAACAGCCAAACTGAATTAAATGAAAATGAGTCATGTATCCCAACTAAGGTCATAATATGACTATTCCCTCAATGAAAAATGCTGAAGGAAAACATAGCTAATTGAAAAGGAAAATAATACATAGCAAAATATGTATGTACATATGTCTAAACCAGATCATGTCAGTGAAACTCCCTGTGGACAATGCCATATCTTTCTCCAGAAGCATACCAGAAATCAATAGAAGTTCATAGCAAACCATCTCAAGGGAAGACAGAGCTTTGCAATTACAGTCTCGATATTTATCTTTCCCTTAAAAGAAATTCAGTGCGTGGGATCATGGCTGAAATGAAAAGCAGTAAATTGATTCAAAGTGTGCTCATTGCATTATGTTTAATATATAATACAGTTTCATTTGATGCCTATGTTTCTTTTCAGGAAATAAAGAATTTGAATCCTGTAGTAAATTCTCTATAATCTCAACCATCTTATCTTATTATCGTCTCCTCAAAAGATAGCTGAAAATTATTGTATGAAAGCTGCTGACTGCACAGTTTCCTCTTCTGTATATATTTCCACTGTCCCATTCACAGCTACAAGTCGCTTATCTTTTATTTATGTCACATATTAATAAAAAGCACATAAGAGTTATGAGGGATGCATGTTTATTTATTTTTTGTTCAAGAGTAAAATTCCAGTTGAACTGAAAATATACTTGGAAATATCTCATTCTTGTACCTTCAGCACTAAAATGTTTGCATATGGGGCTGCATATAATATTGCATATTTGACATTTGTGACACAACAAAAATCTTTTATTAATTTGTTTACTTTAGTGTATATGTGTATAGTATATATTATGTGTGTGTTTGTATGTAAGAGGGCACACAAAACCAGCACTCCTGGGTTCGCATGAGAGTCACAGCACAACTTCAACTCTCAATCTTTCCTCTCTCTCTTTGAGGCAAGCTTTTTTGCTTTAGGTACTGTACTCCAGTCTGGCTTAACCAGAATCTCACAGCGTATTCTGCTTCATTCTTTTTGTAACTTGTAGAAGTACTAAAGTTACAGACATGCACAACCTCAGTGGCTTCTATATCGGTTCCATGGACTAGAACTCAGATCATCGGGCTTGAACAAGCATTTTTATCCATTCACATCCCTACAGCCTGAAAAAAAAATTATTTTAGAGATGATAGGGCTCCTTTAAATCTAATGCACAAGCTAGGGGATTACAAAATACAGTTATTAAAGAGAGTTATTTATTTTTGTCTCTATCTACAGTCACTCGAACCATGATCTCTGAACGTAGAGATAGAAATGTTCATTAAAAATGTTTTAGTAGACCAAATAACTATTCATTTTAAAGAATCATGACACAGAAATAAAAGAGTGAAGGAAAAAAGACAGCAGACACAATTGATTCATCATAATCAGTTTCACTTTGAGCCTGTGGTTTATGTTTAAATGTGTCAACATAGGGCCAACATCATGCATGATACAGGCTCTTCTCGTTTCTTCCACTCTCCCATGCTTCTGCTGATCAATATGAACCGAAATGACAATCATGACTACAGCATCCATTCCTGACTATACACAGAACTTATTACGCACTTATCTCCCAGCTGGGTAACCTTCATTTTCATATGAGTTTGTTTATGTAAACTCAATTCATATAGCATACGATTTTCCCACCAGCACTGACTTGCAGTATAAAGGTTAACGTGCTCTAGAAAGCGATTTCATACGTTAGCATCTCCCTGTGGTTCACCCAGCCACCCTGCGCTCTGAAGCACTAAGCTGCCACTCATGTACTTTGCCCTGTGCCATTATGGACAAGGTGTAAATGCTAGTGGTACAAAGCTTCACCAAGGCACTAGAGACTATACTTAATTTATCAACTTGCATCTTAAGAAGACTCTCTGAGTTTCCAGTTTCTGGCACTTCGCCTGCTGCATGAGGAGCAATCAATAAATATTGGACTAATTAATAAATATCCTTTTTGGCTCCTTTTCACAGCAAGGAGGGCCAAATTGTATATGTTGTCATCGGTAAATGAAAAAAGAAAAAAAGAAAAAAGAATACTTCGCTCACCAAACTGGGAGCTCTGAGTTAAATGGTATGAATGGAGTTTGAAAACCCAGGAAGCCAGAATTAAATACCCTCCACAGGAATGTTAAGTTGTTAAGGCATCGGCATTGAAAGAACAGCAACTCGTGAGATTCCATCTATGATGTACAAACTGCTATTTATTTTAATTAATTAATTAATTGATTGATTAATTAATTTTAAACTCCAGATTTTATTTTCCTCATGGTCCACCCTTCCACTGTACCACATCCCATGCCTCCTATCAGTCCCCATGTCTCCACGTGGATGTCCCCACCCCCACCCCCACCCCACCAGACTTCTAAACTCCCTGGGGCCTCCAGTCTTTTGAGGGTTAGGTGAATCTTCTCTCACTGAACCCCAGACCCAACAGTCCTCTGCTGTATACGTGTCGAGGGCCTCCTATCAGCTGGTGTATGCTGTCTGGCTGGTGATCCAGTGTCTGCGATATCTCATGGGTCCAAGTTAATTGAGACTGCTGGTCGTGGAGAGATGGCTCAGTGGTTAAGAGCGATAGCTGCTCTTCCAGAGGTCCTGAGTTTAATTCCCAGCAACCACATGGTGGCTCACAACCATCTACAATGGGACTGATGCCCCTTCTTCTGGCATGCAGGTGTACATGAAGATAGAGCACTCGTACATAAAATAACTAAATCTTTAAACAACTGCTATTTCTATCGCCTCACAACCATACCTCTTTGTGTCTGCCCTCTTTACTGGCTCTCACTACCACTAGAATGGCTACTTCCGGTTGTTAGCTTTACACAATATAGAAATACCTAGGAAAGCAGTCATAAGAGTGCTTAACTAGCTCAGATTGGCCTATGGATGTGTTTATAAAGAATTGTTAACATTTCTAATCGATAGAGGAAACCATGGTTGCTTTAGTTTCTCTGTTTCTGAATGTGGATGTGATGTGATCCCCATCTCAAGTTCTTTTAAATATTGTGTTTCTAAACTGATGGACACTGAACTGGAATATTGAGCTAAATAAAGCACGTCTCCCTTAGTTACTTATTATTAGAGTGTTTTTTCTGGCCATAGACAGGATAGTAGGACACAAATGTTCCAGGATTCTTGTGGCAAATACGTAGTCCATGACATTCTCCATCCTAAGAATCCTGAGTGGAAAAGATAATATTCAGTTCTATTGTTCTTAACATAATTTCTATTTCATAGCAGTTACTTATATCACAGTCATGTGTTCCTGAGCACATTTCAGAATAGAATTGCTTAAAATAGTGGCAAATTTTGGCATTTTTATTTAAAAAATAACGAGGTAGGCTATATTCATTAACAGTGTTTACTGAATGAAACACTGCTATCCAAAGAGCCTCTGTCTTGGTTTGGTTTAGATTTTACGTTGATATTAAATCTTCGTTAGAATATACTAAAATGCATGCATATGTTCTTTGCTTTCTCATCTTATTTCAGGAAGTAAACCCTAACAGTAAAGGGAACCCGTCTCCTTAATGTTGTCAAACAGTTAGTTTTTCACAAATACCTTGTAACCACTTGGCAAATTAAAAATGTCCATAGGATTGTATCTGAGTTTTATTGAATTAACAGATTAATATTTATAGAAGTACTGTCTTTAGTGTTTCACATATTCTACCTAACATGGAAATGTTGGTATTAATAATTGAAGGAAGATCAAATCACATTAAACATTTAATGTGCATGAAATTATTTTCAAAAATACTTAATATAATTTCAATTCTATACACCAAGGAATGTCTTAAATTAGATTTCATTATCATTTGAAAATAGAGAAGCTCAGGCATAGGAAAAGTTGACAACTGACCAATGATTTGGTAGCTAGGAAACCTCAGAGCCAGCATTGCATGCGGGCACCTCGCACAAACATTTACAAGACTGAACATTCAGTACAGGGATTCTCATCCAGTCCTGTGTGTGTTATTGTTATAAAATTTTCTTCACCTACACCTTTTCAATTTGTACAATATATTTTATGTTTCTATCACATAAATTATTACACTTATGTGTAACATTTTTAAGCATAAACCCTTTATATTTTAAATATCCTCCAGTATTTTGACAATGGCTATCTAATGTTCAGTTTTTTTAACCAGATTTTAATCACTTTAGATTTTCCACAAAAATTAATACTGTTATGATTTCTTATATTCTTTGAAGTATTCTCATTTTCTAATTTCCCTGGTATAATCTCTATACTACTCTATAATACTATTTTATTACCATATAGATATCAGATATTAAATTCAGCAAAAAAAGAACACATGTATGTATTTGTAAATATATATATATATATATATATATATAAATTACATTATTGTATTCAGTGCATTTATTCTCTGATAGAGAACTTCCTGTTAATTGTGAGACACTACTTGAATACTAGGAACTGAACCTATGTCCTCCTGAAGAGTAATCAGTAAGCTCTCTTAATGGTTAAGCCATCTCTCTAGCACCTGTAATTGTGATTTTTAATTATCTGGCTAAATTTCCCAACTTTGTTGTATTGGTAACATTGGTTTATAATATTAATGAGAAGAAATATCTCTTCCTTTATGAACTCCCAAACTTAAAGTAGCATAGGTTTTTTTCACTTCCAAAGGATTTGAAAATTAAATAGTTTCTCATGATAGTGTTCTTTGTTTAAGGTAACTCCAACAGTAATCTCACCAGTTTTAATTTTTTCTTTTTGCTTCATATTGGGGCAATTTTACTGATTTTCAGGCCTCCAAATTTTATCAGTCTGATACATATTTTCAGTTATCATTTCTAGCTCTTTCTGTTTTCACCTATCCTTTCATAACTCAGTTGTTCCTAGTATAATTTACAAAATTTGAAGACTTTCTGGATTTATACTTACATTCATGTATTTCTTTTACAAAATTAATCAATACATAAGTATATGTGTTTTATAGCTTTATATGTAACCATTATCTATATCATATATAATTATTAATTTTATTGATCTTAACTTTACCCTGATTATATTCTTTTAAAGTGTTCATTAACATTATTCATTTACTATACTCCTAAGTTCAGAATTCAATGTTTAAAATTTGGTATTATAAATATTTAGCACAATGAATGTTATCTTTTGTGTATGTGTTTGTTAGTGTGCCCATATGTATGTGTATGTGAGCATGTGTGTGTGTGTGTGTGTGTGTGTGTGTGTGTATGTCTATGTGTATGCATAAAAACTAAAATGTGGGGAGACAAATGTTGGCATTACTGTCATCTTCAATACCTTTCCACCTTATTTTTTGAAACGAATTTTCTCATTGAATGTTCAGCTTGCTGATACTGCTAGGTTGCCTGGCAATCAATCCCCAGGGATTCTCTTGTCTCTCAGGTACTGAGTTTACACATGCATGCTGCTTAAAACAGCTTTTATAAAAAGGGTGCTAGAGGGAAAACCCTGGTGCACATGCTGGTGTATGGAGCTCTTTAGCGACTGAGCTGTATTTCTAACTCTGGTATTTTCTAAATAGCTTGCAATTACACTATGTTCTTTACATGTTTTAACTATGTCTAAATAGGTTTACATTATTTTAAACCTTTTTACACAATAGGTTGTTACATATGTTTCACATTTCAATGAGTGTTATTTGTGTTCATGGAGTTTGTGCATGCCTATCTAGCACATTATATATCAGGTTATTTTATGAAGCTTGTGTTGGTTAGTCTGTATAGCGCAAATTTTAACACTAGTGTACTGAATAATATTGATTCTGTCAACAGAATTATTCTTGTCACAACTTAATCATTATGAATTAAATTATTAAGAACTATAGTATGCTAAACACAAATACTCATGCTTTATCTCATCTTCTTCTTACTCATTCAGTAATTTGTGCTAATTTAATTCTATTATTTTCACAATTTAATACTATAATGTTAGGTAATAATAACTTTTGAGACTTCAGTGGAAAATTCTGAACTATGATAAAATACTTTCACTTTCCCCAATTATTTTAGAACAAATTGAACACATTTTTAAAAGTTTTACATTTGTGGTAAGTATTGAGTTTATAAATTTCACAATAAAATTGTGTTTCAAATTTGTATTTCTTAGTGGTAATTAGAGATTATAAAAGATTGAATTCTTCTTACATGTTATCCTTTCAAACATGAAAGAATTTTAAGAATTGATGAATGTTTAATTTTCATATTAGTTTCTAATATTGCTTTGCACAATAAATCTGTCTTGAAAATTAGAGAATACATAAATTTATTAAATGTAATATATATCATATTTGCAATATATATTTTTCTGATTTTCCCAAGTTCTTGTATAGAGAAACAGTGGGAAAACCATGTAAGCATTACAAAGAGGGAACAAGAACTTCATATGTAAAAAAATTGTGCCCAGTCATACAGTTCTATAAAATTAACTAACATGAAATGCCTGCCAAGTGCCCATCAAGTGGCTTATGGCTATCATCTGCATAGTGGCAGGATAGAACAATTCAATTCACAATAAAAGATTTGGCATACAGCACTATGAAGTGATATTTTTTTTTATTTTTAAAAAATAATAATACAGAACAGTTTTAGAATGAAAAACTGAATGTCTAAGAAAATAAATGACCTATTTCAGTTTATAATATTAGCAACTCAGGAAGAGAGTTCAACTCAGATGTGTTTTTGTTCTTAGCCTCTGCTTCCTCTATAGGATGCATGTAAGAGGTTAGAGAAAAGAGCCCATCACATCAAAAACAACCAATGGAAATATATGCTCTAAGCCATCACAGCCTCCAAAACACTAACAGTATTGGCATTAGCTCAACTTGACCTTTACAAAAATATTGTCGTCCTGGTTGGATTACATAACACAGGTTACAGACTTGAATTTTATTGGTAGTTCCTCCTATCCCTATGTTTAATTTATTTCATTTACTGACTCAATTTTCTCTATTACCTCCTACATCTAGAACAGAGTTATAACCCTCCCAGTAAGTGTACGTCCATTTTGTGTCCGTTACTGAGACAATTTCTGGAGGTTATCCCATCTCAGTGATGTATTCAAAAATTAATTTTCTGTGTTCCAAGGTCAAACTTTTCCAGTGTTGGGGACTGAGGGATGCCTCTCTCAAGTCCTCAGATCCTGTCCTCCTGTATGCAGGAAAGTGAATTAATTATTTTGCAGATGCAAATAAGTTAGGGATGTGGAGATGAGATCATCCCGGATTCAGGATGAACACTAAATCCTCCGACCTGAGATTCAATAAACGTGAAGGGTGAGAGGTTTAGCTGAAGCTTGCAAAGTAAAGGGACTGTAGACTCGGAGGGTAGATGAAGAACATAGCAGACACTTTAGTCGTGTAGGTGCAAGGCAAAGGCAATGGATCCTAAGGAGGAGAGTGCCGTGGAAAAGACCAGTTTGGACTTAACAGAGAGGACCAATCTGCTGATAACCTCTGTTGGATTTCTGGCACTCAGTGCTGCCAGCAACGGCATCTCTGGACTTTTCGGACACTGGTTTAAGTATTTCTTTACGGTTGCAGAAGGCAACTAGCAAAGCCACTATGCCTGTCACTCCCTTTCTTTCTGTGCTTTGATCTCCTTCAAAGCAGTCAGACTTCCCTCTGCATCTCCCAAGGATGCAATCTTGAATTTCTTGTGATTAACTTCCCAATTAACTGAAACAAGGAAGAGAAGTCTGAGGGAACACCTGAAGAAAATGTCATAATCACATAAATGTTAGGTGCCAGGCAAATACCTTTGCCTTTTACAATTAAGATGACTGGCAGGATATATAGCAAGGTGGCTTCACTCTTGAACAGGCTTTGAAGCAATAGAAAACAAAGGAGCTGGGATGACCAAAATTGTCAGAGAGTAGCCTCATAATCAAACAAAGCTAGAGAGGAAGGGAAACCTAATGGGAGTGAGGAATACAAAGATATCTCACTTGATAACACACACACACACACACATACACACACACACACACTACTGCTATCTGAATAAAGCTGTAGTTTATGGTGTAGAAAATACACAATTTAAAGATTTGCATTTTTGTTTATATCAATGAACTAGTTATTCTGAATAATATTTCTATGTATTTATGCAGTATCTACAGTAACTATTGTTCAACAACAAATCTATTACAACAGCCTAACTTCCCTTACAATTTCTATAAACCCCATATAGAAAATCTTCTTGTTGGTAACATTGTATTTAATTTGCACTGAGAGTCCTTATTCTGTAAGGATATCTCATGCTGAAAAACCTATATCTATGATTTTGTTCATATCAGGATGTTCTAAACATAATAATGTGGATGATTACCCCACACAGAGAATACTGTGAGTGAAACACCAGGAGTAAAGTTAAGTCTCAATAAAGAACAGTGTGACTAGTGACCTTAGCACTGAAAAGTTACATAGAAGATAATCCAAAGGACAAATGGGAGACTCTGATCAGTCTTTAGGCAAAGGTCAGCTAGATGTGAACTTCCGGGAAAACAAGCTAAGAACTTGAAGTAACAAAGAAAGTGTAACCTTGCAGGATAAAGTTTGCTCAGCTCTGGTGGACAAGGCACAGAATGAGAAAATATGCTGAAGGATTTTATAGCTTGGACATTTAATTTACAAACTAGTAACCAATAATAATTTCTGTTACTTTTCTTTGAGTATTGAATTAAAAGAGTTAGAAAAGGCAAAGAAAGATTACATAATTGACATAAAGCTAAGTAAAAAGAACAGCAGAAAGGAGAATGGTTGAGGATGAAAATCTTAAGTGCCTAGGATCCAGAAGGGTCCTGTTCCACTCTTACCTGAGACTTCTACTGTGCATACTGGGAACTTTTCGTGGCTTGCTGACTCTATAAGAGAATAGCAGGCGATAAGAATCATTACACCGTGGTTATCAGGAATGTGCAGTTGAACGTTTTTCTTGAATTTTCCTGTCTATCGAACTTTTTCCACCACTAATTTACCATGCACATTTTAAAGCAAGCAATGAAGCCAAGCCTTCAGAAGAGATGAAGCACTCTTCTGAGGAGAGATGAAGCACCCATATATGGACTGAGGGAAAGAGAAGAAAGCTCTGCAGAAGAAAAGACAGATTTTGAGAATCCCTTCATAGATAACAAGGCTCAGGCAGACATTGATATAATCAGAACGGAGGCAACATTAAAGGCATATCTAACTAGTTTGTAGCAGTTGTTGAGAAACATCCAGCTATAAAGAAATTATATTGAATGAATAGCTTTTTAAATTCAGTGATGAGGAACCCACTTCTATGTGGGTTCAAGTTTTCAGAACCCACATAGAAGAAGCTGGGTATAGTGCACATGTGAAACACATGGCTGCTGGCAGGTAAGTAGGTGCAGACCCAAGAGTGCCTGGTTCGTGTGAGTAGCTGAAACACCTGCAAAGTCCCATGGACATACACAAATAGACTATGCCACACACATAAACACACACACACTAATGAAAAGTGGTTGTCTCATATTCAAATATATTTAAATATCTATATAATAACTTGATAAAAATCTTCATTTGTATATAAATAAACTTCCTTTTTTGTACATACACAGACCTATGTAAATACCAATTCACTTCACAGTAGAAGACAGTGAAATAGTTACTGATGTACATGACAGAATATGAAAGTATGAAATTTCTGTGTAAATGAATGTTACTTTGCAAGGTAGTTTGAGCTTAAGTCCAAGTGAATGGGGCTATCATTAAAGTTTATGAAAATACTCAAAGATTAGTGGTAGGTGTCGCATGTCGCATGATATTAACGTAAAACACACAACTGTGGGTACTATTGTATATACTATATACTAGGTTTTTTGTTTTTGTTTTTGTTTTTTGTTTTTTTTTTTCCTTCATTTATTTGAGACAGGGTTTCTCTGTATAGCCCAGGCTGTCCTTTACTCTGTAGACCAGGGTGGCCTCAAACTCAGACATCTGCCTGCCTCTGCCTCCCAAGTGCTGGGATTAAGAGCAAGTGCCACCTCTACCTGGCTATGGATTTTTTTTAACCTTAAGCAGAAGTACCAAGGGTAAAAAATGTGGGATAACAATATCTTGTAAGCATCATTAACTATCACTTGTTTTAAAGAAGAGAGAATTAGAATTAAGAAAATAGAAATAACTAATAAAAATTCACACAAGCTTTGAGTTTAAGTCATATCATAGCAGTATTTGGCATTACAGTAAAATATAAAAACTATTTTTACAGATAATGACTAACTTAAGAGTCAACCACATTAGTATGGCATTCCTATTTTGTTAAAATGTTTATTAAGAGGATTGCATTTTTAACCACGTAAGAAATAGCTCGCAATTGAAAATACTATCTCATGTAGTGTTTTTGCTTTTTAGGATTAACTCTAAAGGAATGTTTTTTGGGGTATCAAAAATATGAAAAAAATTAAAATGAATTTAGCTTCTTTGCTATCATGAGCAGGACATTGTTTTTGTTTCTCTTTATTATTACTATTAATTCATTGTTTTATTTATTTACATCTCAAATGTTGTCCTCCTTCCCAGCCCCCTTGCAGAGTTCTTCCCCCATCCTGCTTCCCTTTGTCTTTGAGAGAGTAGCTCCCTCAGCATCTCCCCTGTAGGACATCAGTTCTCTATAGAGTTAGGCACATCATCTCCCACTAAGGCCAGGCAAGGCAGTTCTCTGCTACAAATGTGCCCAGGGCCCGGAACTAGCCAGTCTGTGATGAGCAGGTTATTTTAAAGATGCAAAATGAAGGAGTTTTAAAAAATAAGGCCTGCTAAATCCTTACAATGACCAAATAAAGAGCCCTGAAAAAGATGTTATGAAGAAGACATTTAATGACATGACATTTTGATATCTATATGCTTTTGCAAAAGTTCATGTTAAATGTAGAGATATAAAAAATAGATATGTCCCTCTTATTCATCCTATTGTAAACCTCTGTGCTTTATGTTATATTTTATACTTCTATATTGATGTGTTATTATTATTGAGTGCTAATTTAGAAGGCAGTGGGAAGACACTTCATGCCCTATCTTGGCAGTGAGAATTGATCCCTAGATCCTACACAGGAGACAGAAACTCTGTCCTGATTTTTGTCTTTTAACCTCCACAAATAGGGTCTGGACAAACACATCGATACTCACACCTTGGAACAGAAAATAATTAGCATTAAAAATGTAAAGTAACTGTTTCAGAATTCAAAATGGGAATTTAGAAAGCATACATTTATCATATGTGTAAAAATAGTCAATAGTGATTTCAATGAAAGATCTTGTCCTAAATGCAGGAAAATAAAAAACCGGCTGAGTGAATTAAGAGGCAATGAATAAAAATCTCCTCAACAAGAATCTATAATGTTCCTTAAATAATGACTTATAAAGTAACATTTATGACTTTGTTTAATAATTGTTTATTATATTATTTATTTTCTCCCTTACTTATTGATGTGTATGTGGTTATGTGAATGGCCTGTGGAGGTCAGAGGACAAGTTTTAATAGTATGATTTTCAACCATGAGTGTACGAGAATCAACTCAGTCCATCAGGTGTGGCCACAAATACCTTTACATACTGATCCATCCTTTTGGCTCCTACAAATATATTCTTCTAACGTATTTGGTTTCTGAGAAGATAAATGATTAAAAATCATAATAAAAACCACAAATATTTTGAAGCATATTTATTTTTATTTTCACTTGCCATTTATTCTTTGTGCTCTTATTCATTCAGTACTTTTTCTTCTCTTTCTGTTGTTTATTGCATTTTGTTCTTTTGCTATATACATTGTGTGTATATGTGTGTGTGTGTGTGTGTGTGTGTGTGTGTGTGTGTGTGTATGTGTGTGTTTGTGTGTGTAGCACAGTGCATTCTGTTCTTCTAAGTGAGGTCACCAAAGCCAGAGGAGGATATCTTCAGATGTCTCTCCCTTTATGTCGTATGGCTATGAAACAGGGTCCTGCATCTCATTTGGAGCTAATTGTTTTACTCACAGGTGGTTGCTGAACCCTCCCCTGGAATTTGTCCTTCTCTGCCCACATTGGTATTACAGGCACACACAGCCACAAATAGCTTTTGTTT
>NW_022196905.1:191393064-191404579 GCF_008632895.1 Mastomys coucha
GTTCTCACACAATGAACCCTTTCCCCAGTCCTTGATGCTATTCTAATAATAAAGTATATTCACAGGCATAATGTCTCAAACCTCTCGTCCTTGTGCTCCAGAGACTAGGGAAGAGAGACTGCTTCCAGTTTCAGACCACTATGTTCTTCAGGGAGGCTTAGTCTCAAAAACCTTAAATAGATATTTAGAAGATAGATAGATGATTGATAGGTAGGTAGATAGAAAGACAGACTGACGGACAGACAGAGCACACATAGAAGAAAGTAGCCACTGAAAGCTTTGTCATTTTAGGTTTTAGAAGAACAGTTTTTAGAGGTAGTGTGGGACCTTTTTTCGATTGTTGCTGATCGAGACTCTTAATAATGTACTATTTTAGTAACTTTGCTCCTATGGGCTTGGTTTACAATATGTGTCCTTGCAATGATAATTAGATCTGGGATTGATGGCTTTTCATAGCAGCAACATGCACGCAGGAATAAAATGTATTACACAATATATCAGTGTATGAATTTGAAATAAAAATTTAACAATCCGGAGCCTGGATTTTGCTGGGAAACTCAAAGAACAATTTCTCCTGAAGACTGTTTGTAAGAGTAAACAGATTGCTCCCATTTTGCCTTGTGAGCGGTAAACCAGGATACATGACCTTACTTTCAGTAGCCACTGTTGATGCTCTTCAGTGCTTGCACCTACAGCATCAAGATTAGAACATTAACGTTTTGCTTTCTTCTCTGGAGGGTATCACACTGAAGAATACTGTTGAACTTTCTTTTTGGATTCTGTTTCTGTTTGTGTATATCACTTACACATGTGAAACATTCGACTCTCAGATATTGTTAATGCTGTCAGTGCGAACAGGCGATTTCTGAGGAGTGCATTTTGTTCTCTTTGGTGAAGGTTATTTTTCTCTAGCTCTGTCTCCTCATATAAAGACTTCTGATCCATTATCTCTTGACCTTTTCCTGCTTTTTACATCTTGAGAATTCCGAGATGACTTTCTACTGCTTTTCAGTAAAAGCACGTTATTTATTGAGAGATTTTATACTTTGTTCATATTGTAAACAATGTTCTCTGACATTTCTCAGTAAAATATCTTCATATATTACTGTCAACAAATGATTAACCAGGAAATTTGAGATAACTTGAAACGGATTCATCTGCCACAGTACTTTAAATTATATAAGTATAAAAACTAATAGTGCTGATTATCACAAAAGTTCAAACTTCAATTTTATCAAATTTTCTTTTGGTTATTATAGTCCATCCTTGGAAGCATTTTAGGTACTTGTTTGTTTTTCAGTTTAGTCCTATGATGTTAATCACGAAATAATTACAAATAAAACTTACTAAATTAGATGGCTATTCTCTATCCAAAAACCAAAGAACTCAGTCATATAACAAGTTTAATGTCAAATATTCATAAGAAACATCGCCAAAATTTGAATTAGAATATTCAATATGAAATACTTTTGTATATAATTAACACTAAACCTGTATCAAAGGTGCTTTCTATTTTAGAGGTTCTTTAATTGATTTATTTTTGCTTTCAAAAGCATGTTCATCATTTTATCTCAATACTATTACTAGTCCACTACTAATATTGTAGTTTAAAAACGTGAAAGTGTTTCAAATTTTAATACAGGAAAAATTTGAAAACAATCAATAAGTTAGCTGAAATATATGTTCAGCAGTTCACTAAATAATTATCTAATATTAGTAGGATGCTAATTTAAAATGGAACTAGAAAAATCAACAAGAAATCTGAAAATATAAAGTTATAACTGAAATTATTCTTTGTTTCTGGTTTTTTTTTTTTTTTTTTTTTTTTTTTTTTTTTTTTTTTTTTTTTTTTTTTTTTTTTGCTACTTGTCTCTACAAATTGATGCTAACACTTCTTGAGATTGAGTCATTCACATTTGTCTCCATGAAAGCTGTCCTTTTTAGATATGTAAGCCCATCATTCCATTTTTCTTTTCTTCTTTGACAAATTAGTTATAGTTGACTATGATAAAATTAATGAAACCCCAAGTTTGCTTTAAATATCCTTAACAGATGTCTTACATATATGAATTATGAACTGGCCTATACTCAGATAAAAAACTTTCAATTTTAATGTTGGAATTAGTAATAGATTTTGAAGCAATGAGTAGCAAATTTAAATGGAAATATCAAGCCCTTTCTTGAGAGAAAAAATATAAAGTTTAAAGTACTGCTGAGATAGAAAGCATTCACAAATAAGAGGTGGTATTCATTGCATATATAACTGTGAGGATTTTTCTTTTAAAAATAAGAAAATAGACTTTTAGAGTGGGGATTCTATCATAAAATGAACTCCATAACAATACATTTTATGGAATTTTACTTGAATTTATCAAGTAAATAGAATTTTTGAAAAAAAAAAGTATTAAAAGGCATGACAAATAACTTCCTAAGAATAAACAGACTTAGGATCTATATGTGGGAAAAATCTACAGTCTAGGTGTTATGCAGAATAGAAATGAAGTATTTTGAAATTCATGTGCAAATAACAGAAATAAAGAAATTATAGTTCAGCTCATTTAATATGATCTTAGAGGAATACATTACTGAAAGAATTACTGACTATCACATAGAGCTAAAGTAACGAAACTTCTAAGACAATAAGAAACTGTTTACCTTCACAAAACCAATATTCTGTGTGCTGCCAGTTTAAATTTTCTTTGCATATTTGATCCGAAATTTTGAAAAATTAGCATGTATTGATTTTAATTATTGGGTGAGACGAATGAATCAAAATCAGAGAGATTCCTTATATTTCAAGTGCACCGGATCTGACAGCCACACTTTAAATAATTATTATTAAGCTTGTGAATACTTTCAACTTAGGTCAAATAGTTCATGTCACAATTACACTTACACTACTCTGTTCAGCAAAAGAACATGGTGGATAGTTAAGAAATTTAAACACGTATACTGAGATCCCATTAATAATTTCTAGTCTTCAGATTTGCTCTAAATATTTTACATGTCTTATATATAATCAGAGACCTAAAGTACAACCAATTTCTAACATTTACATCAAGTTTTACCTAGATTTAATGAAAACTAGTTATCCCTCCCTGATTTCATCATATAATCTAATATATGCCTTTTAAATAGGTAACAAGGTCAAACTTTATTTAATGTCCACATATTGAACTATGGATTGAGCTACTCAGGAAGCAATAAATGTGGATAAAGATTATTCATGAATGTACACATATGGACGAAATTAAGTGATTATTCTCTAGTTGTTTAAAAATCACTTTAAAAGAAACATTTATTCAAAAAATGAGGAACAAGAAGCAGAGGGGACATATGCAGGGTGTGAATGGTCCTGCCTCGGGAACATATACAGGGTGTGAACGGTCCTGCCTCGGGAACATATGCAGGGTGTGAACGGTCCTGCCTCGGGAACATATGCAGGGTGTGAACGGTCCTGCCTCTCCTTCCCCATCCTCACAGAATCTACATTTCTAGATGATATGCCTCTGATTTTACATGTTAGTGGTCTTGACTTCATTGGGCTTTATGAACTCAAAAGAGTGATTTTAAATGTACTTTTGCCCACAAAAGTGTTCTAAGTATATTTTCTAAATATTACCATAGTGATCAGAAAATACTATGATAGCTCAGTTCAGGATCTGGCAGGAATCTTTACTGCACAAGAAAATTAACTGTGAATGCCGTAGATTGAGATCCATGGCAAAATCAGTTGGTGAGAGTTTATATTCTGGGTCACACAGCAATATTTACTCTTTGCATGATAATAATAATAAGAAGAAGAAGAAGAAGAAGAATAATAAGAATAATGCTTCTTCACTTTAGATGCAAAGTCCAGAGAACTGGTACTTACCTACAACTTTTAAAATATTCATACTCGACTATAGAAAGTAAATTGATGTTTTAAGGCTTTCTTGGAGTAGTCAAAGTCATGTTTAAAAGCTGTATAAATATCCAAACACTAGCCAGGCTGCTATTTCAAGGCTACTCTTTTCTCTAATATTATCAAGCAGTGACCTCATTCCTCTTATTTTATTTTATATTTTAATTATACCACTCCATGCTTTTGGAATCAACTTCCTGGAAAGAATTACTATAAAACCACAGTTATTATAATAGTTCAGGACTGGAACTCTACTAAATATTTCCTTTTCACTAATTTGGTATCAGTTTTTTATATAAAAAAGTCTCCACTGATAACATTTAAATAAAGGTTCTGCGAATAAGGAAAGTAGCTTTTTTCTTGCTGTGAAAAACAAAAGTTCCTTTTTTTTCCAATTGTTTTTGTTTCTAAATTGCATTATAAGTGACTCATATATGAAGTTTCTATGCAGAGTTGTTGTATTTTTTTCATAAATGAACAAATTGTTAGGGCATCAGATATATCACATATATCTATAGATAAATGCCCTCAAAGGTAGAGGTAGAACCACACAGTTCCTCACAGAAAATCCTTCTAGATCCTTGGGCTTTAAAGAGAATTTTGGAAGGAACAATAAAGTGCAGTCTATCGTAGAGTACTACATAGATGGAACTCTACTTATATTAGAAATATATAGATGCATATACAGAAGTATATATGATTGCAATCTACATATTCATATTAACATAAAATATCTGCATGTATGTTTACCTGTAAATATAATTAAGCAACATTTTTAGTAGAATTTCATACAATAAAATGTAGGTGGAAATGATCTCCATACATCAACAGTATTTGTGACAAGTACAAGATGAAATTAAAGATTTAATTAAAATAGTGAGTGCTAAAATTTGACACTGTCATTTGAAGTAAACCTTGGGATCCCTATTGTTTCTGCTGAGGTTTCTCATTCAAGATATATTTGTAATTATTTCTGCTTATGTCTAATATAAGTTTTACACAGATATTGCAGTATTTTTCATATATATGTATATATATAAACATACACATACATACCTTACACACACACACACACACACATACATTGTTGAAACTTTTTAATAGGAATGATAGGATCCACATACTTCTTAAAATTCACACTTTGTATGTGTGTTTTTTCTAACAATTGGAAGTGAAAGCCGTGTCTAGTCAGAATTTATACCTGGACCAATCCAACAGGAAGTTGATAAGAAAGAAAGTAAAGGTACAAGGTTTCAACTTTTGCTTCACCATCATTGACTGATAAAGCATTATTATTTTACAAGACAGCTTAATGGCAAGAAGGCAGAAATTGCAGTTTTTCCCAATCTCTCAGTCTCTTTATATGTTTGTAGAAAATTAATTCACTTGAAATATTTTTAAGTCTAAGCTCAATTGCTACCTTCTTACAGTGCTTGAAGAAAATTATGTAATATGGCTAAGTTAGGCTAAAGCTAATTTGAAAAAATAGATTGAAATATATAAGTAATGCATAAAATGAAAAAATTCTATATATCAGACTTGATGATTCCCAAGTTCCAACAATTGTCAAGAGTTTTAATTTAGAAAGTAAAGGTTTGTTTTAATTTTAAAGACTGTTTAACAGATATCCATGCATGATTGTTGTGATTTCCAAATAAAACTTTAAAATTAATGACTAAGCTTTTCATAAATGTAGCTCTTAGTGTTACTTTATGTGTCACAGTACAAGCTAACTTACATGTATTTTATGAATTCTCTGTGTATGTCCATATTCGTGCTATACTGTGCATTAATTAGTCCATTGCCTCTCCCATAAACCTAAAGCTAGTTTCTGTGGGGTTACCACTTTATTATATGAAGATGGTACTAAACTATGACTTTTCATAAAAACTTTTGGAATATCATCTATTTCCAAAACCATTGTGATTCAATTTCATCATTAATAGTGCAGATACAGATGAACATAAATGCATCTGGTTTTCTTAGAAGATAATCATAATAATTATAGCAATCATATAAGAACATGTTGCCCTATTTAATGAAAGGAACAATAATGTTAGTAGCTGTCTTTTAAATTTCCAGGCAGATTTATTATATTTAAGGTAGTTAACAGATTTAGTAATGATAAGAAGTTAAACTTTCAGCATCTTTCTCTGAAGCCCTTCTGTTCTCTGCTGTGTGAGGAACTTAAATTTTAGATAGCTTGTTTAGGAATAACTACATTTATTTTATCTCTGTGGTATGAGTCAAGATAAGACTAGATTCTTGACAAAGCTAGCTACATTATTAATTGAGTTCCAAGCTCTCTTGATATTGTGTGACTCTACCAGAAATACAGTCCCAGGGATGTACAGTTAGGGGTTATTCAATTAGCTCATGAATTAGATGCAATCACATGTATTTTGAGACAAACATGAACAATGGAAAGCACATCTAACTCAAATGATTGCTTGTAGTAATTTTCTGAAGGTGTTATGCCTATCTTTCTGTTCTGTAAAATATTTTAAGTGTATAACCTTTTAATTACTAAATTATGATTCTTAAATAAGATTTAATTGGTATGTTTCAGGCTACTTAGACATAATACTGTACCACACTGTAATATACTGTCTATGAAGATACTGGTCGTGGTGGAGTTGACTAAACACAAAACCCAGCCTTGAGTGCAATGGCCCTTGACTTTGCTTAAGCCTTTCCTGCTCTCCCTGTAAAATGGGCAATGCATTTTTTCTCAATTGTATGGTTATTTTCTCAGATGCCTTCCTTGGGATAAAGTTTTAAAAATATATGTAGGCTCTATTATCCTTGCTACATAAAGTCAGTAAACATGGACTTTGGGAAACACTTGCCTTGCTATTTGAAGACTTTCTTGGTGTGGTCAGACCACATACGTTTCAATTTTTCTATAATTCTAGAGAAAGAATAACATTAATTCAGTATAATCACTACAAAGCTACAAAGTTCTGTTAACTTTTCAACTATTTTAGGAAAAGCATATCCCTCCCTATTGAAGTTTACAAAACAAAAACTTAGTTGTATTTAGCCTGATAATATTTATTTGCTTTTAGGTACAAGTTTACACATACACACATACACACACACACACACACATAAACACACATGCACACGCACACCCTATGTCTTTAAACATCACTCACATCATGCCAAAAGTGCATTGTTTTTAATGGAGTTATTATTTGTCATAATCTATCACCTTGGAAGTGCCTGATACTTTCATATGAATAAATCCAAGTGTACTTCAGTCATATTTTGGTGGATTTGTTATTGTTTCACAAAACAAAAGATCACAGAAAATCCTGTGTTCCTGATAAAGCAAATATATATATATTTGGGGAATATATATATTCCCCAGCAAAGTGATTTAATCAGGAAAAATGAGTGTTAGGTTTGTTCTAGAGCCATTTTTTCCATTGCTCCATCTGCTGGATGTGACTACATCTCCTGCAGCAAGTGAGAACCTCTCAAACTAACATGAATTAATTCAGCAGGTGGCTTCAAAAGGCTCAAGAATATGGCTTGTGAAACTTATATTTGTGCATTTTGGGGGGAGGAGGAGATTCTGTAAGAGTTCCTATTTTATAGCAAAGGGGGGAAACAATATAATCTCAGGGAAGATACACTTCACAGTAGGTGAAGTATTACAGACAAGAGAGAGGCTAGTCTGCAGGCTTGAACACTGTCTCCACTAAACTGAATTCTCTGGCAGGTCCTAACGCCTCCCCTAACCCAGAAATGAAAATCATACGTAAAATAACTTTTTAAAGCATTTTAAAACATGACGGAAACACAATATCACAAAAGGTAATCAAGACTCTCAACAGAATTAGCCAAGTGATTGGGTGCCATTCTCTTACTGACCCCGCGGCGTCTATGCAGGCAGCTCTTGAGTCGCACGCTTGGACAAGGCAGCCTCAGTTTTCCGTCTTCTCCCAGTCACAGACAGGACAACAAGCAGCTGCTGCCACCAGCCAGGCCGCTCTCCCTGCCGCCACCGCTACTGCTGCTTCCAAACCGCGGTTGCCGCTACTGCAAAGAAAGGGTTACTCCTCCTCCCCGCGAGTCAAGCGCCTGCAAACTTCCCCGGGTTTACACGTAGGGTTTCCCGCAAACTTGTAAGCCCTTTCCTGCAGAAGGGCCCAGGAAACCTTTAACAAGCCTCCCAGGCAATAGCATCACAACCAACATCACCACCAGAAGGTAAGAGCTGCGATTCTACCCGAAAGGCAGTCTTCATTCAGACGGGAAGAAACGCTTGCAGCACCAACTGCCCCCATTCGGTTCCTATCAGCAAATTTACCAGCGTGAGCAGTCGCCACTTGCCACCAGCTAGTATGAAGGTGGAGGTAAAGTTTTGACGAACGGTGACCATCCCTGGAAAGGAAAGCACCTAGACAGCTACCTCCCCACGCGGGCTGACTGAGAGGAGATTCCTGAAGGAAAAGTGTCACATACCTTTCTCTGGTTGCCAGGGTGCTAGCCCAGGACCCCGAGAGTCCGCGATCTGTCGGGGCGAGCGTCCAGCCCTGGCCGTGAGGCTCCTTCCCAGGTTGACCGGAGACGCTGCCGCCGCTGCGCCCGGGCGCGGGGCCGAGCAGCCTGCGACGCGCCAAGGGCGCCGGGCACTGCCAGTCACTTGGCCCAGAGAAGTTGGGCAGAGCCTCCGTGGCGAGCCTCGGTCACCGGGGAGAGCAACACGTTTAGTTTGAACTTTCCAGCTCCAGTCCCAGCGAATACACACTCACGCACACACACGCGCGCGCAGAGAGCCTGTCACAGGCGAGCGGACTGGCACCGGTGGCTCTCTGGCCGCGTCTTTCTCTCTCCCTCGCTCTTATTGGCGCGGAGGTTATTGTTTTATTTATTTATTTCCTCCTCTTGGCTCCATCCCCCCGCCCCGCATCTCCCGCCCTGCCTTCATCCCCTCCCTCTCCTCCCCACTAAGTGTCTCTGAGCCCAGCGGTGGCTGTCGCTCCAGCTGCGGCGCTGAGGGCTTGCTGGCAGGTTCCCCCCACCCCCCAACCCCCTTGTGCAGGCGCGGAGACCTAGGCGCCCTGGGAGGGCGGGGCATCAGGAGGGAGAGGACACCCAGGGGGCTCTGCTTGCTGTGGAGGAGGCGACCAGTGTCAGTGGAGGTGAAGGGACTTCTCTTCGGATTCCCTGGGACAGTGCTGCCTGCAACCCCACTGGCGAAAAGAGAGAAGCTGGTGATCGCTGCGCAGAGACTCTCCGCTCTGGTGGTGGATGCGCCTGAACCGCGGCTGCCTCTGTAAGGGCAGAAGCACCGGCTCCAAATGGGAGCCGGAGATCCGGCTCACTCACCAGCGGCTGGACTGCTATCCTCCTCCAGGGCGTCCCCAGACCCCAGAGGGTTGCTCTTGTTCCCAAGCGGGCTTTTAGCCTCAGGCAATACTTGTGGTCATTTTTGTAAATGGTGGTTCAAGTGTATGTAGTTAGGCTTCCACACTTCCCTGCCTGTCGCTTCTCTTACTTTCGGAAAGGTGCCTTCCACCCTCAGGTGCAGCACCCATCCTTGGGATGGCCTAACCCTTCAGCCTCCGTGCTCAGTCAGTCTGGGACTCCTTACACTCCATTCCAAAGGGACCCACAAGATCTGATCCGGAGTGCAATGTCTTTGGGGCTATCGCCGGCCTCCAAACTGAGCTCTTAAATGGCAATTGACCGCAGGTGCCACGTTTTTCAGTCACAACCTAACCTTTTCCCAAACCTGCAGAAGAGATGACCTTAAAGCCAGCTGCCCTCCCCCATTCCTCCACCATCTGATAGCTGTCCTCCACCAAGAAACCCATTTTGGGCTCAAGGAAATCCTTCCATTCTCCAGGAATGCTCCACTGCCCAGCGGCTTTTCCAGCGTAAATCTTTGCCAGGGATTCCCAAAAGAGGAGGGAGGAGGCATCGAAATGAAATAAATCTAGACCGCATCATGATAAATAAGCAGCCGATAAACTAGGCACCATCCCAAAGGATGCGATGCAAATTCCGCCTCCTGGCTTTGGAGGCAGGATTCCTTTCCTCAGCGTTTTGCCCGTGGAAGCTCCAGCAATGTTTTATGAATTCTCTTTTTGTAAAAGCACTCGTTTAACATTGGAGTGCTTACAATGATCTTTTATTATCCATATATATTGTCCCGGTGTGTGCATTTGTTTTATATTACACGCCATTATTTCTCCCAACTTTCTGAAATTTTCTGGTTTGATATTTACTCATTGGCGTTTTCAATATTTACCAAGAAATTCCTTATTAATATACAAATACCCCTTAAGGAATTGACATATTTTTTTCCACTTTACATTCTCATTGACATCCCAAGTAAGCCCCCCAGAGGTCAGTTGAGGAACAGGTGAGGATTGACATAGGGGATGGTAAAGAATGCTCATTCTTTCTGCAGATTGCAGTTGCTCACTTACAAAATGTGTAGTTATCATTTGCAAAGAACAGTGACAGCGTCTGAACTTTCAGTCCTTAGGAAGCGCCAGCTAAAGGCACAAAGGGGACAGAGATAGTTAAGTCCTTTCTAGTAAATGGTGGGGCACAGAAATCAGCAAGGAAAAGCAGTGCAGTACATCTCTGCTCCTGAGTCATGAACACAGCACAGATGTTAGCCACTTTGGAGAGCATGTCTTCCAGGGACCCAGTGGTATCTTTACTCGAAATTACCACGGACACTGTATTATTTTAAGCCCCCAAAGATTGGAAGAGCGTACATCTGCTATGCCTTCAACAGATAAACAGATGCTAACATGTTAGAGGGCTCTCTAACACTGACACTTTGGAGTTTACATGCAGATTCATATAAACACATATAGCTCCTCTCCTGTGTTCATCCTAATCCCATATGCATATATCCCGGACTGCAGCTGAATGGTAGTCTTTTCCCTATGTGAATTTTCGTATACATTTGCTTCAGTGCGCTTCTACTCACCCATATCCAAAACGACAGATGTTTACTGGAACCTGAATTACACAAAATGATGCTATAATAAGCGCAAACACGCATTTGACATTGAAAATGATGTCAATTAGGAAATAAATAAAAAGTAATTGATTTGTCATCTTGAAAAGTGATTGAACACTATCCACTGGATATTAACACTGAGTTTGGTGGTACACACCTGTAACCTCGGCACTAAAGAAGGTCAAGGCTCACAAGTTCTGGACTAGTATGGACTACATAAAAATGGCACTCAAAACAGTCTGCCAATAGAAACTTTTATTGTGTCTACAACTGTGTGCACAGTCTAATTCAAATGCATTTAAGATGTGTGAACTACAATTACAAATACATAAAGGATACATTTTATTTGTTAAGGGTTACTGAATTTATTAATCACGCATAGATATTGAAGAATAGCTCAATATATTAAAAGGGCATTTTAGGAAACTCCAAAATAAACTCTTTGAAGAGTATACAGTTGCATAACTTCATCAACTTGCTTAATATTCAGTTCATATATATGTATATATATGTACATGCCTTCCTTTTATTTATTTATTTATTTTTTTCTTTTTTTATTAGATATTTTCTTTATTTACATGTAAATTTTTCCATTCCCAGTTTCCCCTCCAAAAAAC
>NW_022196905.1:191404979-191413645 GCF_008632895.1 Mastomys coucha
AATTCTTGATCTTAGAGCATAAGCTATTGGCGTTCTCTTCAGGAAATTTTCCCCTGTGCCTATGTGCTTGGGCCCTTGAGCTTGTTGAGTTCTGTGGACTGTATCTTGTGTATTCTGTATATTTATTTTTGGGGATAACATCCATTTATTATTTTCTTTTCTTTTTTTTTTTTATTTTTTTATTATTTTTTTATTTTATTTTCTTGATAGAGAAAATTCAAAGAAATGGAAAAGATAAAAGGAGGATGTAAAAGCTTACTAAGAGGAAAGTAAGTTTGTAGGAGACAGATGTGGCTTGTTAAGAAGCAGGAAATATGGAGAGACGGGTAACTGGATGCGTCCTGTCTGCTGAGAACATCCACATGCACAGAATATGTTACATCATTACAACACTTTCAACATGCATACATGTCTATATAACATACCCAGTTTAGGGCATTTTCGTCTAAAGGTTTGTACAGGTTGCATCTACATTGACAATGAGAAATCAGACAATAGTGAAAGCAGGCAATCCTCATATCCAAAACCAGAAATCCTCTTCTCCTATAGTTTAAATTAGAGATACCATGAGTCATAATTTCATTTATTGCAAAACTGTAGCTACTTTTTTTAAAAAAATGCTAAATATATCATCACTTTTCTAGAATAGCTAATTCTTAAAGAATGACCTATTTCTCTGTGTGTAGGTGTCCACACATTGTCAACATCTAGCTTTACTGGCTGTGTGCAATTATCTAGTTTATACATGTGGAAACTAGAGGTCATGTATAAAAAGAAGTGTGCTGTCTACTGTGCTGGACACAGCAATTTTCTGTTCTTTTAAGCAAAGTCTGACTCTTTACCTGTTGTAAAAATCACTATTCAGATTATTTCCAAATATAACCTTAATATTTAACATGTTTTATTTTCTCAATTTCTTCAACAATTTTAGTGTTTTATAAAGTTTCCTGATACAATGTAACCTTTTGACATACTTGCATATTATGCAGAAAGAGTCTTTAGACACCACTCCTGTGAGAGTTGAGAATATTTTCCTCCTTCTGTACTCATTCTCATCATCATCATCATCATCATCATCATCATCATCATCATCATCATCATCATCCATACAGATTTATTGTTTTGAAGATGTTGGGGCAGAAATCAAGGAGGTTTTCAATAAGTTTTTTTTTTATTATTATTATTATATTTCAAGGGAGCCCTACCAATGGGCAATAGTCTTGCTCTTAAGCTCCATGTTAGAGATATTCAAGACATTTCAAAAGTCAATTTTCCAGACAGAACTCCTTATGTTTGAAAAGAGAGATCTGTATGCCAAATGTGGCTTTCTCAATATTGTGGACATAAGGTCTTGAATGAAACCTTCCATAGATTTTCTGGTGTTTGCATGTTTCATACTCATCAGGTTCTTCCTTCCTTCCATTTTGACAGCCTGGCCTTATTTGATTCTGTATTAAATTTTATTTATCTTATCCTATCACAAATGCTAATCCATCTGTTTAGGTTACATTCATTGCCTTCATCTAGCTACCTAGAGTACCTCTTTATCATCTTCTAGTCACATGGTTTGATGGCAAGCAGCTCCTTGTTTGATTGCGAATCATCTTTATTCTCATGACCATATTTTTTCCACAGAGAACAGAACATCTTGTAAGTGCATGCATTTAAGATATATAAAGGACAGTTTTTCTATAACATTAGAAATTAAATTTCATGGGCATTATTCTGAAGGTTATAGTGAGTTCAGCTCTAATAGAGTGCCTGAAGACACTGTAGTTGAACAAAAGTGAAGAGTTCTAGGAGAAATATAAGTCAAAACAATTTATTAAAGAGCATAGAATAGATAGTGGGTATTGAACAATTATATTATTATATAATTAATAAACTGCATTTTTTTAAATAAAATTATAGTTTTTGTCCTTATAAGTAGCCCTGTTGTTTTTCACTAATCTTATAGTTTATATAAAAATAACACACACTCTATAATAAAATGTTAAATTTATGCTTAGCATATGTTTTGATAATTAGAAATCATAAAAATTAAAATTCATAGCATGTTAACATTCTAAAGAACAAAGTATTTATTCATCATTAATTTAAAACAGTTTTGGTTTAGTATTTTAATATTTCTTACAGTAAAAATATTCATCTACATTCTAAATTAATTATTTATTATTTTAGTTTAAAATTTATAATGTCAGGTACATTTAACAATTGTACATTATAATATTATTTATTATTAGAAATGAAAATTAATTTAAATCAAATCTGTGTATAACATACATTGACTTTTTATAGATAGTATTTCATTACTATAACATTCGTAATATGAGGCTAATTTACAAGGCATTATTAATTTCAGAAACATCTATGAAAGTGATAGCATTTACTATGTAGGAAGTAATAGAATAGAAAGAAACAAGATGAACATTTAAAATCCAGAACTCTACCTTCTTTTATTGAAAATTGATTCTTTCATTTTACAATAAATCCTAATCATATTCTCACCTCCTTCTAATCCTACCAGTTCGTTACAACCTGTCCTCCCTTCTGGATTCACTTCCTTTATGTCTCTCATTGGAAAATAACATGCTTCTAAGAAATAACAAGCAAATATGACAAAATAAAATATAGTAGATAAAGCAAAAATCATATCAAATTTGGACAAGGTAATGTAACAGAAGGAAAAGAGCCCAAGAGCAGGCACAAGAATCAGAGACCCACTCGCTCACATATTCAGGGATCTCATCCTGTGGTACTAAACTGAAAACTATAGTATAATTGTGATCCCATCCTGTGCTATGAAACTGAAAGCTACAGTATATTTTTAGGGCACCAGTATGCAGTGCCAACCCACATAGTCTCTCCACTTGCTTCTTGAGACTCTGAGTTCATATGCACCTTGCTTAGTTGTTTGAGAGGGCCTTATTAAAGGTCAGAAATTTTGATGAAGGTTAATAAAGAGGCACAGGAATACTGATAGTGTTAAGTTGGAAA
This sequence comes from Mastomys coucha, assembly GCF_008632895.1. NCBI lineage: Eukaryota > Metazoa > Chordata > Mammalia > Rodentia > Muridae > Mastomys > Mastomys coucha. The sequence goes on from NW_022196905.1 coordinate 191,407,977, forward strand.
AAGAGTGAATTTCCAATGCATTCAAATAGCCAATAGAAATGTTATTTCATGGAGAAGAGCAATGTGTTGTCAATAACCACTGTCTTTTAGTGGGTGTTTGAAAAATCCAACTTAATATAGTGGGAAAAAATGACCTTAGAAGGGGATTTAAAACTAATATTTGAAAATAATGTGAGATAGTCTGATTTTAAAGCTTAGAGGGTCAGGATTGTTATCTCTGATACCTTAAAAGCTTGTGTTTTTCAATATAATTTACAAAGTAAATTCATTAGTATTAATACATAAGATGATGGCTATATTAATTTTAAAAATAACTTAATTTCAACTTTCTCAGTCTGTTATAGAAAATGTCAAATATCATTTAAATGATTTATATTTTGGAAATATTTTCCAAACATCATTCCTTCCTCATGGTGATAGTTTACTTAGCTATAAATGAAGCCAGTTTCAAATGTTCTCCCTTGTTGATCGAAGGGCTCAAATAAACCAAAGTTATCTATATCAAGAATTGCACAATATGTTTCCAAAAGCAAAATTAATCCCACAATTTTGAAATAACCTTTGAAACATTGCTTTGATATTTATATCTACTAAACTTACTTTAAGTTGATCTGTGTAAGACATATGAAAGAAACTGGACCAATTAGCACAAGTATATCAAAGTGATCCTGATTTCACACATCCATACAGAGTTTTCTTTTAAATGCTGAGCTATTTCTTGGCCTCCTACAAAGAAACAGCATAAGAAGTCTGTGAGTAAAGAGAAGCAAGTAGATGTACAAGGTTACTTTGCTCGATGTCATCCATAAGATGCTCTCATAGATAGCACTTAATCATTAAATTCCCACAAAGTGGGAACTCCACAGACTCTGTCTCCCAAAGAACAGAATACATTCCAGTGAGCCTAGCCTTACCATATAGGGTGATAGCATTTGGAAAGAAATTTCCTTGTAAGCTTGTGAGGATGTTGTAAAAACTTTGACCATAATATATACTGAGAAAACAAGTAATGCAATTATCTGGGACCAGGGCTTATGTGAATGGGTATGAGATTTTTGTAAGGTTATCTCCCAAAATGGATGAGTGGAAAGAAAATTAAGTTAAATAAATTTAAAACTGAGAAAAAATATATAGAAAAAAGTTTATTATTTTAACCTTTTTTACAGTTTAACACAATCAAAATATAATGTGGAATATGCAGTATAGTTATCTTGTAATTACTACCTGATTCCCTGTCTAAACATTTTTCATCTTTCCAAAAGAAAGTTTTCTTTTCATTTATAAATTATAGTTTATGGTTCTCATCCTTTAATTATCACTGGTCACCCACAGGAGTACATTTGTGATGCATTTGCTACTTTATATCTGGCTTATTTCACATAGCATGATGTTGTCCAGGATCAGCAATGTTACAGTATATGATAAGGATATGTCTTTGTTAAAAGCTGAACCAAATTCCTTTGTTTGTAAATAATAAAGTTTTCCTGTCCATATTTCCACTTACAGGCATCTGGAATGTTCTAGCCTAGTGGCCCTTGTGAATAATATCAGTACAAATATACTATAGAATTATCTATTAAATTCCTCTTTTGTATATTTTAATAGGATTTGAAAACAGGGATCTAAAATATAGTACTCTGATAATTCTGTTTAATTTGTAAAGAATCAGCATACAACTCCCTATAACAACTGTATCAGTTTACATTTCCATCAGAGTGCATAAGAACTTCAGTTACACCATAACCTAGCCAACAACTGTCACATGCTTATTAACTTTCATATATATTCATAGAAATGAAACTTCATCTCAGTTTGATTACTGTTAGAATTTTCCAAATTATTAATAAGGTTGAGGATGTTTTGGGCTTATTGTCTGTTTACGTCCTTTTAAAATCAAAGTCTTTGAATTTTCAGTTGGGTGTTGACTTTTGTTCTTGAAATGTAAACTTCTTTCTACATTGTAGATTATACCAAATGAATGTGACACTTTTATCTCCTTTGGTGGTTTGGTGTTTGCTTTGGATCAGTTTACTTTGGTGAAGAAAAAATTAAGGATTATGCGACATTCATTTTTGTATAGAATTTTGTGAAGTTTCTCTGTAAGTACCACAATTAAAAAACAATTTGAACATATGTAAAAATTTTATTAAGCAAGTCAGCATCACTACTTTTAAGTGTGTGTCAAGTTTAAAATGTTAAAATTTGTAATTTTTTCTATGAAATGCCTATACTATCAGTTCTAAAAACAAGAAAGCTTATGGATTTTAACACCTATGTCGGTATTACTAGATTAAGCACAGAAACACACACAAAGATTAAGCACATAAAAATATCTTAAGATCCGGGGCACTGTATAATAAATAGCATTAAATGCATATTTCTCTTCTTTCATATGGCCTTTATCTTCAGGAGAAGAAAGAAAACCAAGTTCAAGTGTCTCCCTGCAACAATTTTCTTTCTGCATAAGTACAATTATTATTATTTTTTATATAGAGTTGTATGTCTTGATGAATACAGGAACTGGGGTCAGTCCCACAGGATGAGTGCCTCTGGGAAAGGTGGCAAAAAAGCAGAGATACTTATTTTACACATACTGATTTGCCTAAAGCTTCTGATAACCCCACAAAGCTATGCCTTCTCATAGTAATATAGGAAAATAGGAAAACAGAAGTATGCAATTGCTCTGAAAGCCTACCCAAAGTCTACAACTTTAATAAATTTGATACCTGTCCTTTAGACTTGTGAAACTTAGTTTATTACTCCCCGAGCTCCTTTGTCTTCCCCACCAGTGACTCCTTGTAGATGTGAATTGCTGAATAGAACTACTCATTGTGCTACAGCTTTGCACCTGGACGCATGTCAAATGGAAACAGTACAGTTTCTAATGTACATTTCTGTAATGTTTCCCATTGTCATGCATTGAGACATTCTATATTAAATGGTTGGATCAATGGTTGACTCTGTTTTGAAGCTAGTGCCTAAGAAAGTATTTAAAAGGAATGGAGTTCATGCTCTTAACATCCTTAGAAATCAGTCCTCAAAGACCAATGCTCCACTTGTCAATCTCCGGGACGTTGCCAGGTGACAACAAAGACCATGAAAGTTGCTTGTAAACTGCTTTGAATTGGAGCAGTTTACTTTCTCAATAGACAAGAACAGAGGATTTAAAAACATAAAATGAAATGAAATTCAACTTTATAAAGCTATCTGAATCTTTTTAACTACTTCCTTTAAACGTGCATAGTAAAACCTTTCATGTGAATTTCATTAAGCTTCAAGGTCATTTGTGAGAAAATGGTAAGCATATCAATGACAGAAGTGCTCTGCATGTAATGCAGATGTTTGCCTATCAAGTAGATGTGTGGGAAAATGGAAGACGCATTTATTCACTCCTTTGCACCACTACCAAAATTCTTAGATCCTAAATATCCTCTTACTTTATTTTTGTAACTAAAATTGATATATTGTGCAATCAAAAAATCTTCTTGTTCCTGTGATTATTCTTACTTACACTAAGTGAAGAAGAAAGGAATGGGGGGGGGAGGAACAAAAGAAGAAGGATTGAAAGAGAAGGGAGAGAAGAAGAGATAGTGAATGCGCAAGGATTTCTAAAATTGTCTGCGTGCGTAGGAATACCTCAACAGTTTGGGCTTCATTTAAGCAAAATACTTTGTAGGCACATTCAAAAAATTAGTAATCATGACTGGTATTTTCAATATATTGTAATTTCTCTTTAGATTTAATTGAAACTTGTATATAGACAAACAATGAAATAGACAGATTCACACATATGTATATATATATATATACATATATATATATATTGTGTGTGTGTGTGTGTGTATGTGAGTGAGTGTGTGTGTGTATGAGCCATCACTTCCTGAACTATATATATTTCCTGTGTCAGGGATCTAATACTTTAAAAAAATATTTTCATGTATTTATCTACATTATCTATATTTATCTATATTATCTACAAAACATTGTAATTAAATATATGTGTATGAGTATTAAATAAAATTCTATTATAGATGCAAATAGATATCAAGATGCAAATATTTTAAACAGTTGTGAATTTTATACTAATACATTTGTAAAGTAATCCCCTGGATTTCAAAGGTGATCATGAAAATTTTCTTCAGATAAATAAATAATTAGAACAGGCAATAGGTTTATATGTTGTGCATTCATTGTGTATGTTAGACTAACTTGCAGATAGGTGGAGCTTATGTGTAATTATACACTTAAACATGTATTATCATTTGTGGAAATATCTCTACACTAAAGAAAACCACATTACCTTATATGAAAATGAGGGTGAAAAAATTCAAACAAATATTTTGCATTAGGCAAGCTGATTTTTCATAAACAGAAAGGTACCTACACTAGAGTATGCATGGGTATTTATGCCTTAGAAGTACCGTATGTAATTAGGTAAACTTTGGTAAAAATTAGTTGGCATAGCTCTTTTTTTTCAATTATTAATTTTCTAGAAATAAATTAACATAGTGCTTACTATGGCTCTATCAGAAAATAAACTACAATAAACACTTTAAGGAACACAATTTACAGACAATTTTCATTCATTATTTCAGCAATAATTGAGATTTTACTCTGTAAATAAAGGGTGTGGAAACTAAAATTGCAAGCCACAAAATTCTAGCTCCTTGTATTCATCCTTAGAAATGAAATGGAACTGCTGGGAGTGACCCCCTCAACATCTATAAATCAAGTGTATATTTTAATTTATTGATATTGGAAAATAAAAAATAACTTTAATTATCACTTACTACTATTTTATTATAGCTTGTGCTAATGTTACCATGGCTACCAATTTTCATGTTGCAAAAAGAAATCTTTTCCTCTGTTTCCTTTTTTTTTCCCCCTCAGAGTAAGTGTTTAATCTGTGTGTTTGTTAGTGGTTTGTCAGCTTGACAGAGACCAGGATCATAAGGAAGGGGAAGCCTAACTCAGACACTGCCTCCCTTGTATTTGGCCGAAGACAAGTATATTCTCCATTTTCCATGAATAATGACGGACATAAGGCAACCCAATTCACTGTAAGTGGCACCACCTTTTCTTTTGCTGGCCTGGGACACTGTATTCAAGGCAACTCATAAAAGGGAGAACTCCATAATAGTGTCAGGTCTTGAGCTGGACCCCACTTTGGACCTGTTACTGGACCTTCTTTTCCTCAGGCTCATCTCCAATTCCATCCCTGCAGTTCTTTTGCACAGGAACAATTTCGAGTTTGGCTGTGGGATGGCAACCTGTCCCTTACTTGATGCCCTATCTTCTTGCTGGAGGTGGACTCAACAAGTTCCCTCTCCCCACTGTAGGGCATTTCATCTAAGGTCCCTCTCTTTGAGTCCTGAGAGTCTCTCACTCCCAGGTTTCTGGTGCATTTTGCAGGGTCCCTCCACTTCTTACCTCCCAAGGTTGCATGTTTCCATTCTTTCTGCTGGCCCTCAGGGATTTCAGTCCTTTTCCCCCACCCAATACCCAATCATGTTTCTCTCTCTGCCCCCTCAATCTCCTTTCCTTCCTCACTTGAAGTTGCTTTCTTCTCCCTCCCAAGTGGGATTGAGGCCTAAGGCATTCATTCTCACTTGGGCCTTTCAGCCTGTTGAACTTTTTGAGTTCTTTGGGTTGTATTTTGGGTATTTGGC
>NW_022196905.1:191413655-191414140 GCF_008632895.1 Mastomys coucha
TGACTTTTGGGGTCTGAGTTACCTCACTCAGGATGATATTTTTTGGTTCTATCTATTGCCCTCTGAAAGACCCAAAAAGCCGCTGAGTCAGATGCAGATATTTGCACCTAATTACTGGACAGTAGCTGCTGATTCCTGTGGTTGAATTACGAGAAAGCTGGAACAAGATGAGGAGGAGGGAGACCCTGTAGGAGGACCAACCGTCTCAATTAACCTGTACCCCTCAGATAATGGAACACCAACAAGGTGGCATACACCAGCTGATATGAGACACCCCAACACATATACAGAAGAGGACTGCTGGGAAATGCACCTAACTCTCAAGAGACTGTTGGCCCCAGGGAGTTTAGAGGTCTGGTTGTATGGGCATGGGGGGAGTGGAGAGATCCTTGTGGAGACAGGGGGCAAGTAGGAGATATGGGATGTGGAACAGTCAGAGGGTGGACCAGGAGGAGAATAAAATCTGGAGTTTGAGAGAGAGAGAG
>NW_022196905.1:191414227-191440002 GCF_008632895.1 Mastomys coucha
GAGAGGGAGAGGGGGATGGGGAGGGAGAGGGGGAGGGGGAGGGGGAGGGGGAGGGAGAAAGCTAGCAGTGGAGTAAGCATGAGCATGGAGTATGATTCCAGAGGCTTATAGTCTAAAACAATGGAGCAGAGGTAGCAGATGTTAAGAACTGGATGGTAAGAGCAGGAGTTTAGGGCTCATATCAATATGGAAGCAGAAAACAGAAATATCCAAATGGAAATGTCAATAATCTTTCAATGGTTTACGCTTACCTTCGGGGACTTCCTCTAATAAGGACCCACCTCCAACATTTTTAGACAGTGCCATCACCTGGGAGCTAAGAATACAAATATCAGAGTCCATTTAGAAGATTTTTTTTCTTTTTTTTATTAGATATTTTCTTTATTTTCATCTCATATATCTCTTTTCCCAGTTTCCCCTCCGGAAAAAAAAAAAAAGAAATAAAAACAACAACAACAATAACAAAAACCCTGTTCCCTCTGGCTCCCCCTGCTCACCAACCCACCCTCTCTGGCTTCCTGGCCCTGGCATTCCCCTACACTAGGGCATAGAACCTTCACAGGGCCAAGGGCCTCTCCTCCCACTGATGACTGACTTGGTCATCCTTTGCTACATATGCTGCTGGAGCCATTCGTCCCACCATGTGTACTCTTTGGTTGGTGGTTTGGTCCCTGATTTCTTATTCAAACCACTGAAGCAGCTGAAGGTGGTGAGCCTTCAGAGAGATTCAATAAAGAACATTTCTTCATGGTGTCTGAACCAATAGACTCCTGGCTCCAGTTACCTGCCCTGTCAGAATTTCTGCCTTGGGTTTCCTAAGTGATGGACTATGGTCAAGGCATATAACTAAAGGAATCCTTTCTTCCTAATGCTACCTTTGATTACAATGTTTATCACAGTAATACAAAGCAAACTAGACCAACATGATACTATTTGCAGTTGTATTACAGGTATAAAATGATGTCTGTTTCTCCAAGTTATCTATTATTATATCATTAACTTTTATTTTTATTTTTAAATATTCCCTTCTTTAAATCATAATAGAAAATACTAAAATGTCATTAATGATTCTCCTTTTTTAAAGTAATTTTTTTTTTTTTACTTATGTAAAGTGTCACTTTCAAGCATCTGAAAGAGACAAATGCAGATATTTGCACTCAACCAATGGACAGAAGCAGCTGACCCCTGTTGTTGAATTAGGGAAGGATGAGGAGAAGTGCAATCCTGAAGGAGGACCAGCAGTCTCAATTCATCTGGGTCCCCAAGATCTCTCAAACACTGGACCACCAAACAGATAGCATATGCCAGCTGATATGAGGCCCCAAACACACACACAGTAGAGGACTTCTGGGTCTGTGTTCATTTAGAGATGATGTACCTAACCATCAAGAGACTGGAGGCTCCAGGGAGTTTAGAGGTCATTTGGGGTGGTGGGTGGGGGCATCCACATGGAGATAGGGGGTGGAGTGAGGAGGAGATGTGAGATGCAGAGAATTCAGAGGCTGGAAGGCAGAGGGCAGGAAATGGAATATGAGTGTAAAAAATAAATATAATAAAAAATAAAAAATAAAAAACACTTTTCACTTTAGCATTTTTTCTGGATATCTACTTATTTTATTTTCAATTTATAGTCCACGATTTGCATTTTATTTGTTATTTTATCATTTTGTAACTATACCCTATTTAACTACTTTAAGCAAATACCATACACCTTGTAATTCCAACCCAATCCATTTGTTTATTGTGATATTCTACATGTAATATGTAGGAAAGCTAAATGAGGTCTGGGTTATCAGTTGGTCCTACGAGAAAATCATGATGGATTTCATCTCCTCAAAATCATAAAACAGCACTGAAATAAATTATAAATCTAGGTCAAAGCCAGGTAGCATTCAAGAACCCACAGGAAAGATCAAAATTGTGCTCATGTTATCATGCCAAGTTTCACAAAAAAAAGCAAACAAACAAAAAACAAAACAATAAAAGACAAAAACAAAAACCTGAATCCCACTCTATTGCATATATGCAGCATCTACAGGGGCCAATAAAAAGCAGAATATCCCCATTGCCATACTCACAGAGTCCTGGTCCATCTATAGCACACCACAGTACTTCTTTACACACTGGTATGTGATGGGTCCCAGAGTAAACCTGAGCCCCAGGATTTTGTAAAGTAGCCATACATCTTTAAGGCCTATGCCAGTTTTCCTGTAGCTGTCATAATATCCTAAGACAAGCTAAGTAGCCTAGAACACTACAGATTTCTTCTTTTACACTTAAGAAGTACAGGTGTCAAAATAGAAGTAGACACTCTGCATTCTAATCAGTGGTGAAGGCACTTGGTTGACTTTATGTTCCTGGCTATTTCCAGTATCTTGATAGTACATTCTATTCCTTGATTCACCATAATTCCTCTAAAAGTAACCATGCCATGTAACATTTTTAAATCTCCTCTTCATTCTTCATTCTATTTCTGCTCCCTTTCTTTCTTTCTTTCTTTCTTCCTTCCTTCCTTCCTTCCTTTCTTTCTCTTTCTTTCTTTTTACCTTTCTTTCTTTTTTCCTTCTTTCCTTTTTCTTTCATTCATGTGTGTGAGACTGTGTCCAGACATCACCTTTTCTCCCTATGCCTTTGCTCTCTTTAACCATCACACTAGTACTTGCATTTCATTTCCTATAAGTCCTATATTTCTTTATTAAAGGCATTTGCAAAATTACTTATCTATTAAAGCCACATAGTCATAGATTCGTAAGATTTTGGTGTGAACCTTTTATTTTCACTTAGGACAATGTGGACTATTATTATACCTACCTCCTGATCAAATAGACCAAGGAAGATATTTACAAGATTCAAAATATATACCCCTAGCAATTCAGCTCCTAAAGCCATGAAATGAAAAGTTAAAATTAAAAAGCAAAATACTTGAGGAAACTCAGAAACAACAGACATTTACAGACATATCCAAACATAGGCACATACATAGGCACACAACAAAGGCATGTAAGCTATTTCTCAGTCAATATGAAGAAAGGAAATCACATCTTAATACCAAGTCAGTCTTCGAAGATCAAGGACAAAATTACAAAGTGACAGAAATACTGAAGGACAATAAAGAGACTGTAGATGCTAGAAACTCATCATAAAAATGATAGGCATTCCAGAAGATAAAGTGGAACAGATGGAAGAAAGGCAATAATTAAATAATAGAAGATAATTCATCTACGATGACAAAGGAGTCACATCTGCAGACAGAAAGGGCTCACTGAGTTCCAGGCTGTATTGATGAAAAAAGACCCATACTTGGCACATCCTCTGAGTCTCCTGAAGGATAAGGGCATAGAGAATAATAATGCAAGCATGAAATAAACTTTCCAGATTTCTAACAAAGGAAGAAAACTAAACTAGTGTTTGTGTTTCTCCTTTACAAACTTAAATGCTAGAGTATAGCACACTCAGACCTACAAGCATGTGTAAAGTGTGTAGTCACAAGGCCCTGTGCACAAGTAACACAGTAGTAATATATGAGAGGAAGAAATATTGTGAGAACAGATAAAAATCATGAAATAGTTAGTCTTGTGCCCTATCTAATACAAGTGTTCAAGAAAAGATGCTTAATAAATACTTGATAATACTTGATCTTTAGCACAACTGCAAAAATAGGAGTTGACAGAAAGAAAAGGAAAATCATAGGGATCAGTCACTCATTATGATTCTGTTGACATTGAATATAGAGATTAGTACAGAGTAGAAGACAGTTCAATAAAATTGTGGAACGAGAGTTTTTACAATGTTCAGAGGCTCAGTTAGGACACACATAAATCTTTCTCTCCTCTATCTCTTTTCTCTTCTCTTCTCTTCTCTTCTCTTCTCTTCTCTTCTCTTCTCGTCTCTTCTCTTCTCTTTTCTTCTCTGTCTCTGTCTCTGTCTCTCTGTCTCTGTCTCTCTCTCTTCTTCTCCCTCTCCTTCTCTTTGTCTCAATGTTTAAGAGTCTGACAGAGATACAGACAGAAGGATCTTTGTTTATTGAAACTTCTACCTGGCAAATATTTGCGGAAAAGAAAAAAAGATTAGCAGTGAAATATGTTAAAGATGTCTTAATGATGAAAGCTGTTTGTAACCCAGGGACAATAGATTAGAATATCAGGAAAAATATGTATATAAAAAGGAAAGAATAAATTAATAGAATGGAAAATAGACATTTCAACTAAGCAGGGAAAATTTGATGGCAGTTTTATCAAACAATTAAAAATGAGGAATATTACATGAATCTACTTGAAAATATCCACATCTCATCCTTTCAAACTCCTTTCACATTCAGATCCATGTCATTCCCTTAATGACAAAAATTAGTTTAATGGCTTCAAATACTATATTGTGGTATATATTTTCAAAGTCTTATCTATCTCTTAGACTTCTACACCCCTTTCAACTACTTATTGATTCTTAATTCAAAAATCATTGATCCTTTTTTTTTTTTAAGCCAGTAGACCCCAGCAATAATGAAAAGACAAGAAAGATCTAGACACCTTCCCAAAAGAAATTTTACAAGAATTTCCAGTTAGGGCATCCTCCTTCCTTGTCTGGAAGGAGGATGCCCTAAGCCAAACATGTTCTAAAGCTGAAAATGTTAGCCAAAAGAAGCAAATACACTTAGAGTTCATAAGACACAGCATCAGAATAGTAGACCATTTCAAATCAATGTAGGGGTAAAATTGGGGACCAGAAGCTGAGAGGTGCTTCAGGTCTCTTTAAAACTAAGTGTGGATTGACAAAGGCCACTGAGGACACTATCTACACCAGATACTGGGCAGATGAAAAACTTTTATGTAGCATATCAGATAGTCAGATGCTCAGGAACTGTACAAGGGCACATAGCTAAGCTTAGAAACTCTATGCTTCATAGTATGGTGAGGAAAGCTCTCAGATTGGGGATTCTCTAGAATGTGAAAAACTAGAAGAATAATAGGTGATTTAATCTCATAGAGTAAATGAAAATTGAAACAATTAAACATTTCTACTAATTTAATTTCTTCTCCAAACAAAAGCTCAAGATTAATCATAGGAACACAAAATATTAATGAACATCTAGGAAACGTGTCCATGATATGGCATCTGCCTAAATGTTATCAGATGAGCAGAATGAACTATCGTCAATAGTGGATCAATACAGTTTGAAAAAACATGGATGTATCAGAATCCAAGCTTTAGAAAAAAAAGTGGGATTAATCTTTAGTTTTAATTAATATTAGGATTAATTAATTACCTGAAGAAGTTTAACATCACAATTTTCTGATACTTGTAGGTTTGACTACTGAGACATACAAGAAAGCCTGTCTGAAGTTTTAGAGATTAAATTATACTTAGTTGAAAATAATCCTCATTGAATTAATAGGTAATTAATCAGAGATGTACAAATATGAAGGCAGAACAATAGAAACCATTCGAATATAATATATCAGGCTTAAAAGTGATAAAATAAAAATTTACAAAACAAATGGAGCATCTCCCAAGTTACTTCCAAATTACTCATAATGTTCTGACTGGAAGAAAAGGGCAAAAGACAAAAGTAAATTTCTAGAAAACTTTCTTCTTGATTCAATAACATTTCATTAATAAGGACCACTATATCTAATACTTCACACAAAATTTGTAACAGGCAAAAACAACAAAACACTTAAGATAAATGAAGTAAATATATTTGAACTAAATTAAGATAAAAAACAGATGTAAAAAAACAAAACTAAAAAATAAAATGTAGCATAAAATATTAATATAACCAAAACCACATTAAATATCAGAAAGACTAGAATGCCAGTATCTCCCTTCACAAAAACAAGGAAAAGAGAATGAAATGGACTGATATTTAGAAGAGTAGAAATAGAAAACTATTATCTATACAAAGTGAAATTATTTTTACTCTATTAATATGCCTTTCAAAACGAAAGCCACAGATGCAAACCGATGTTCTTCTTAATCAGACTGTCAAGAATAGATCATTCTTTATTTACTTTGTTTATAAATTAAGATATGCATGAAATTACCAAGATAGAGTCAACAGAACTCAAAAAGGCCAACAAGCTGAAGGGACCAAATGGGGACGTCTCAGTCCCACTTGGAAGGGAGAAGAAAGCAACCACAAGAGGATAGGGAGGGAAGGAACTGGGAGGGAAAGTGGACAGATGTAGGAAGAAGGGAACCTGATCTGGTATTAGGTGAGGGAAAAGGACTGAGACCCTGAGAGTCAGAAGAAAGAATGGAAACAGGCAACCTCAGGAAATAGGAGGTTAAGGGGACCCTCCAGAAAGCACTAGAGAACTGGGAGGTTAGAGACTCCCAGAAATCAAAGGGAGGGGCCTAGGTGCAATGCCCGACAGTAAGAAGAGGAAACTTGTTGAGCCCACCTCCAGCAGAAAGACAGGGCATCAATTGAGGGATAGGGTTGCCATCCTATAGTCAAAACTCTGGCCCATAATTTTTCCTATCTAAAAGAACTGCAGGGATGGAAATGGAGAGGAGCCTGAGGAAAAGAATGTCCAGTGAGAGGCCCAAAGTGGGATTCAGCTCAAGGGGAAACCACAAGACCTGACACTGCTTTGTGAGGCTATGGAGCGCTCACAAAAAGGGTCCTATCATGATTGCCCTCTGAAAGACCCAACAAGCAGCTGAAAACGTCAGATGCAGATATTTGCACCCAACCAACGGATAGAAGCTGCTGACTCCTGTGGTTGAATTAGGATAACGCTGGAAGAGGCTGAGGATGAGGGCAACCTTGTAAAAGGACCAGCAGTCTCAATTAATTTGGACCCCTGAGATCTCTCAGACACTGCACCACCAACCAGGCAGCATACAACAGCTGATATGAGGCCCCCAACACATACACATAAGAGGACTGCCAGGTTTGGGTTCAGTCAGAGAAGATACACTAACCCTCAAGAGACTGGAAGCCCCAGGGAGTTTAGAGGTCTGTTTGGGTAGGGGAATAGGGGGTGGGAAGAACCTCATGGAGACATGGGGGTGGGAAGGAGGTATGGGATGTGGAATAGCTGGAGGTTGGCCAGGGGTGAATAAAATATTAAGTGTAAATAAATAAATAAACAAAAGATTAAATAAAAAAAGATAAAATCTGAATAGAAAGCATAATAATAAATTTATATATTTGTGAGGTAATTAACTCTCTGACAACTTTAACAAGTTAAATTTTATGGTAGAGATCACGCACCACCAATAAGAAGTGAAGAAGAAAACTGGTAAAGTAAAGGAAGTGAAATAATAAATAGACCCCAAATGCTGGAAATAACCAAGTGTACATAAAGGTAGGAACAATGGAGCTATTGCCTCTGTCATGGAAGATAAGTTCAATGCTACTTCAACTTGATATGCCAAGGCAGGTTGACATCCATGGGAGGCCTTAGTTCTCTGAGCTGACAAAGAGGGGAGAATGGAGAGATGGGAAGAGAGTGGGAAATGGAGCTGTAATCAGGATGTAAAATAAATATTAATAAATAAATTAAAATACAAATATTAATAAATAAATAAATTAATGTACAATATTTATAAATAAATTAATTAATGAAAATAAAACAAAATTAGGAATTTAGATAAGCAATCCCCCAATGAAATCTATTATGTTGCATGGAAGCTATCTACACTGTATACCTAAAAACACCGATAACCAGATGATAAAAACAGGTTGTAAAATATAATTAATTAAGAATTATTTAAGAAGGATGAGGTGTATACCATCAAACAGCCCTATAAACAAGAAGCCAAGAATACAGTGTTCAGCATTCCTATCTCTCCCCAGGCTTACCAGAATATGATTTTATAATACAGATCCTACATGTTGTAAAGCTTTATTATGAAATGAAAATAATCAATATAGTATTTTACTGGCGTTTTACTTAGGGTTTTACTGCTGTAAACAGATGCCATGACCAAGGAAAGTCTTATAAGGGTAGCATTTAATTGGGGCTAGCTTGTGGGTTTTGAGGTCCAATCCATTATCATGAAGGCAGGAGTATGACACCATTCAGGCAGGCAAGGTTCAGTAGTAACAGAGTTCTAATCTTGTTCTGGAGGTAACTAGAAGACTGGCTTCCAGACAGCTATGATAAGGGTATTAAAGGCTGTTCCCACAGTGACACACCTACTCCAACAAGGCCACACCTCCCAATGGTGCCACTCCCTGAGCAATAGGGAACATGGTGAAGTGGGAATTAGGATACATTTAAGTATGAAAGGTATAATCATTAGCTTGTAAAAATCTAGACTTTAAATTGTATAGTTGATTAGTGTGTCAATTATACCACAATGAAAGAGACAAGATAGAAAAATGTAAATATTTTTTCATCATAGAATATCTCATGCAACTAAGAAAATTGAAATCATTCATTAATAACAATATTTTTCATTGACACTGACTTCTAAAGAAAAATAAATCTCATCATATAGAAAATACTTTAAGACACTCAAACTATTCATCTTTGCTTTTTTCTACTGACTCTGTTAAAAGCAATCCTGGGACCTAGCCCTCCATTTACTTACTTTTATTCTATTCGCATCATAATATTCCACTTCACAAATAAACAAATTAATATTTTCCTGGAGGCTATTATAAATTCTTCAGAAGTAACTATTTTTGAACATTATAGAACTTCATGGAGTACTTCTGAAATAAGTAAGAATTCTAGCTCGGAATCCTTACTTCCTTTGTGATGAGAAGGAAGAACACTGGAGACAACTTTTCATAAAATAAATACTGCTATATTCATGCCAGGTATTCTACTTAAAATAGTATATTATAATTGGATAGCTGCATGTGTTAAACAGGAAAATAAATACAACAAATACTGGTTTGTCTCATTGTAAGTAATGGATCCTAAAATGAATACAATTTGCAAACTGGAACAAAATAAACACAATTACTTTCTCTAAGGTATTCAGCGGTATTTGAATAGAGTTTTGCAACTTTCCTTGTAGCTGCTATGGACAACATACGAGCTTTCATTTTTGTGTCTCAACATAAGTAGCATAGAATTTCCATGCTAAGTGCTTTGTGAACCTTCAATTCATTCAAATTTTGCAATTAAAAATGAAAAAAAAAAGGATGGTGTCAAAGGCAAACTTATTTTCCCATCTGCTTCCATTGTGTCATTACAATACCATTCTCTTCTTTTCCTTTTTTCATTGTAATTCAAATTGTTCTTCAGTGTTCAGTGATTATCCCCTCCTTTAAAATATTTATTAAGCACATAAAAGTAAGAAGTGTCCTAGATAATGAAGACACAGCAGTAACAGAGCAAGTAGAGATTTGTCCTGTGGGTTCATAGTCAACAAATCGAAAGAGAGTTCAGGAGTCAAGAAGTGTAAATACAGTGAGGTCAGGAAAGGCCACTCTTGAAAATTATTCTTTCAGACTATGGACTAAATAGTTTTTTCTCACAAAAGCAAGAGGAGATTATCTTACAAGATCATAAGATTAAGTGGGACACCTAAGGAAGTGTTACTAGTAACAGATGGTTCACATGGAGACAGAGCATAGAATCTATGAGACACTTTCTTCTTAACAAAGTAAACAATTTCTTTTGCATAGAATCTGTTATCAACTTAGCAATATAAATTGCTATTCAGGTTACTATCTATTTCCCTGACTCAATTCTATACAGTCTCTGACCTAAATATTAAGTATGCTATTCTTATAAAAGTACAGATTATTAAAATGTCTGATGACACTATTGAAACATATCAACAAATAGAAATGAATGCCTGTAAATTGTCTACCATTCATTCTTTCATAATTTACTCTGATTCAGTGAATTCTACTGTAGGTGTTAAAATGGTCCAATTTATATCAGATTTGTATAATACAGACTTATTGCCACTTGGAGCTATCATCAATCTCAAACTATTGCTTCTTTTAACAATGTGCTGCATTTGTGAAATTATATTTTTGACATAAATTCTAGGGTATAACAACAGTTCCAACAGACAACCTAAGAGAATCAGAAACCTGTAATCAAGGTGAAAATCCTCCTAGTGTATTTGCAAAAACTTAAACATTATTATTATTATTATTATTATTATTATTATTATTATTATTATTATTATTACTATTATTTATTATTATTACTGTCTGTATGAAAGAAAGAAGAGAGAAACACACACAGAGAGAATGAAAAAGAGAGTTTTTTATGTGTGAAAAGGCATTGCTTGTCCAACAGCCTACATGAGAAAGTAGGAGGACAAATTTGTGAGGCTAACTAGATTCTCTACTTCCACCTTTGTGACTGATCTCACTTTGTCACAGGTGTTCTCGAAACACTTTTTCTGTTTAGCAATCTCAATGAACCCAAAAAATTCATTTTTTGAAAAAAAGTTTGCTTTATTTATATTGTTTCATGATCATAGACATTAATTTAAATGTGACGTAAAAATCAACATAAGATTAAGTGGGACCCTAGTTATTTCTCAATGCTTTAAACCAAACCACTAAAACAATAATTAATTTTATATCTTATGGAATATTTCATCATATTTTTCAGTTAAATTTTCATAATTCAAATAGTCTTTGTTCTCCAATTCTGTGGGATATCTCAAGATAAAATGTAATTTATTTATATTTATCTCATTAAAGAGTTCATTACTCCGTTTTTTACATTAAAGAACATGAGTGAAGGTCCATGTTACTCCTGATTCCACTATATTGACTTATATACCATATTATCAATTTTTAGTGTGTTTAAGAGGGGGTTTCCCTAAAAGAGTTTCTCTCCACCAATTGTGTAACAGAACCTATGCGTTCCAGTTATAAACTAGAATTTATCTTCATACATAGTAGATAATATATTTTTTTACATTTATTTATATATAATATATTTTAATTTATTTATTTATTCTTCTCTCATATAATACATTCTGACTGAAGCTGTTTCCCTTCCCTCCTCCATCCTAAACCCCTCTCTCTTCCAATCCTTCTCTTTTCAGAAAAGGTTGACTTTCCATACTAACAAAATATGGCAACCAGGAAAAACAAACAAAACAAAACAAGTAATATGATTTTGAAGTTTTTACAAAAGTTATCAGCATACTACAGTGTTCATTACCAGATGTCAAGTTTAACTTAGAGTATAAACTTACTGTTGATATTTCTCCCTATAAATGATTCTGCACAGGAGAACACAGAATGCAAGGTGGCCCCAAAAGAGACAACCATTTTCTATGAGAATATCATGGGTAGCAAAAAAAAAAAAAAAAAACCCATGAAATCAAAGTATTGATTTCTACAGTTATGGACTGGATCTATATTCTTGAACTAGGAAAAATTACATTGGCTTGGAATTTGCATTATGAAATAATGTTATAATCTGAACAAACAACAAACTGAAATCCAGCCGATGTGTACATTGAAAATAAAATTAGGCTGTTGGCCCCTAACAAATGTACTTTCATGAGCTATACCTGAAGTTCCATAATATAGACAGATTTGAGTGAGATGTATTCAAATCCACTGATTTCTATAAATCTAATTCATTTTCAAAACTATAAATTCCTTAGCAAGGAAAAATTTATAGAATACTCATGTTGTGAGTCATATAATCAGTGCCTAAGTGATAGTTCAGGCAGAGAAATTTCCAGAAACAGGAAAATTCACATAAAGAGTGACTGTATATATTAATCATAGCAGACATTTCTCGTTCTAATGATGTAAAGGGACCAATGTGATACAGGTTGGGGATATACAAAAAGCTGCAACTTTCAGTTATTTCCTTTGTCATTTGCAGTGAACATTGCTGCTAGCAGCAAATTGCCTCTATGTTGTTTTCTCAATTCTTCCATGGTACATTCACAGATGAAATTAGAAGGTCTGAGACAGGTAAGTGATTCAGTCCTTCAGCTTTTCTTTGTTAGTTCAGAAATATTCCTCTTTACAAAGAGTGTTAACAGTCAGCTTTTTGTAAATTCTTTACACATCTTCCCTTACCTAAGAATAAATTCATGTGATCCTTCTCAACATATACTAATCCCAGGTATTCACATCCCACCCTTTTTAAAATGGTATCTAGAAGGGTACTCATGCTTCAGTAGATGGTATTGCATCTATCTATCTATCTATCTATCTATCTATCTATCATCTATCTATCTATATCTCTCTCTATCTCTCTATATCTCTACTTAACTATCTATTCATATTAAACACATTCAGTTGCAACACACACACACACACACACACACACACACACACACACACACCATAGCATGAATTCCAGAGGGAAAACTCTTAGAGGAATAGGTAGAATTAGAGGGCAGAAAAAGAGAATTAATTTGACCAAAGCATATTATGTGTATATGTAAAATTTTAATGATTAGAAATGTATTACTAAATGATAAAGTAGTATCTTCTAAGTATTTGAGCTATTGCTCAAAAATTAGCATAAATATATTTATTTGGCTATTTTAACATCCCCACAAAGATAACATGATTGCTATGTAAATAAAATATTGTCCATCAAGAAGATTATTAAAAGAGAATAAAATTAAAAGTGGAAAGTCTATTGATATATCAGGTATTTAACATGTCTATAACTATTTCAGAGATGTGCCACTTTTAGTGGCAAAATTCAGCAATATACCAATGTTCAAATAATATGACATTAAAATATGTAGATAACTAACTCATTCATTAGATGCACACTTAGAACATTCATCAAAACCACAGTTATAAAGCACAGTTTCACAGATTCCAACTAAATAAAATCATATATTAAATGAAAATACATGGAATTGTGGAAGTAAACAATACAAATTACAGCAACTAGTTAATTCTGAGCTAATAGCAGAGAAATGATTACAAAACTTCAATGTTCGGATGTTATTATGTTTAAATTGGCTATACGCATGCTTAAAAGGAAAAAATACAAAATTATTCACTTAACAGTGAAATATATTGTACAAAAGCTATGTAAAGCAGTTTAAGTAAAACTTAAAAGGTCACAGCATTAGATAAACAAAAGAGAAAAATAAGGTAGCAATGCAAAATACTATCTAAAATATTTAAAGAAACAAAATAAAACTAAAACTTAAAGAATAAAAGAATAGTGGGGTGGTGGTGCCGCACACCTTTAATCCCAGCACTTGGGAAGCAGAGGCAGGGGGATTTCTGAATTCGAGGCCAGCCTGGTCTACAGAGTGAGTTCCAGGACAGCCAAGGCTACACAGAGAAACCCTGTCTCTCAAAAAACAAAAACAAACAAAAAAAGAAAAAAGAAAGAAAACCAAAAAAACAAAAGCAAAAAACAAAAACAAACAAAAAACAACAAAATAAAAGAATAATAGGAATTAAAATCAGGAGAAATAAAATTAATTATAAGATTCTATCCCTTGAAGGGCCTTTTAAAAGAGAAAACTATTATATTAAATTTAAACAAGTTTGTTGCCCACTTCCTCAATTCCAGCTCTTGGAAGGTAGAGGCAGGTTGATCTCTAGTTCATGGTTAGTGTGGTCTACAGCATGAGTTCCCCAGATCCATCCATTTGCCTAAGGATTTCATAAATTCATTGTTTTTAATAGCTGAGTAGTACTCCATTGTATAGATGTACCATATTTTCTGTATCCATTCCTCTGCTGAGGGACATCTGGGTTGTTTTCAGTTTCTGGCTATTATAAATAAGGCTGCTATGAACATAGTGGAGCATATGTCCTTATTACATGTCTGAGCATCTTCTGAGTATATGCCCAGGAGTGGTATAGCTGGGTCCTCTGGTGTTCAATTCCCGTAGGAACCACCAAACTGATTTCCAGAGTGGTTGTACCAGTTTACAATCCCACCAACAATGAAGTAAAGTTCCTCTTTCTCCACAACCTCTCCAGCATTTGTTGTCACCTGAGTTTTTTTATCCTAGCCATTCTGACTAGTGTGAGGTGGAATCTCAGGGTTATTTTGACTTGCATTTCCACGATGACTAAGGATGTTGAACATTTCTTTAGGTGCTTCTCAGCCCTCCACCTTGTAAGGGTTCTATGCCCTAGAGTTGGGGAATGCCAGGACCAGGAATTGGGAGAGGGAGGTTGGTGAGCAGGGGGAGGGGGAAGGGAACAGATTTTGTTTGTTTGTTTTGTTTTGTTTTTATTTTTCTTTGGAGGGGAAACTGGGAAAGGAGATATCATATGACACCTAAATAAAGAAAATATCTAATAAAATTTTTTTTCCGAAAAAAGAAAGACTTAAAAACATGAGTTCCACATCAACAATCTTACACAAAATAAAAAAATGTTATAAATCTTAGTCAATAATGATGTGTCAGTTTTGACTTATACTGTAAGAACAATAATGCAATGCTCGTGACAGGAATGGAATGGCAAGAATTGGTGGATGAGCTTATAAAGTTGTTCCATGCTAAATTCATAAACATTTTTTTCTCTAAATCTAAATAGGAATAATATAAACTCTGCTGCAAGAAATAGCAAATATACACTAAAGAAAAATCAACAACACCAAATATTGTTTGCTTACAAGCCTTTAAAATTTTTTTATGAAGTTAAACAAATAGCAAAATAGAAACATCAATTTTTAGCCTAAGTAAATAAAGAAAGGGATATTGACACTTATACTACTATCAATGGAATTATAAATAATGCCATGCATATCAGCACACAGTTTTCATCTAAGCATTTGGGAGGCAGGTCCATCTCCATGAGATCATGATAAGTTTTCTATACATATTAAATTCCAGGATAGCCAGAGTTGCATAGAGACCCTGCCTTACATTTTTAAAAAGAAACAAAAGAGGTTTACATTTGGGAAATATACTTAGAGTTTTAAATTATGTGGCCAAAACCCTTGAAAATCAGCTACATTTCTTATACATACCAGGAATATGACTTTAAGAAAATTATAGCCAACCTTGTACTATTCTCTCCCACATCAATAATTAGTCAAGAAAATATGTCACAGATATGCATATAACCCAAACTGATGAATGCATTATCTCAATTGAGGCTGCTTCTTCTCAGATGACACTTAGGTGTGTCAAACAGATAAAAATAAATGAACTAGAATGCTTGCTAAGTTATCTGCCCATTCTTACTGGTGATTGTCAAGTCCCCACTGAAAATTCAGGTGTTATGCTAACAGGGCTGGCTTTGATGTGACCTGATCCCCTCCCCTTGCAACTTTTATGTGAGTTCATTCTTCTGCACATTTCCTGTTTTGATTTTAATTAGCTAAGGGCAGTTTCTTCTTAAGTCCTGTCTATTTGGTGTTCTGTATGCTTCTTTCCTTCTTTAGTTAAGCGAGATTTTCTTCTATGATTTTGTTAAAATTAATGAGAATTCTTTTGGTCCTTTTTCTAGATATATTTATCTTAAGTTTGTCTTTTTATAGTTCTTGGTTTTTTTTGTTTTTTTTTTTTAGGTATAACTTTTCTTTCACTGAATGGTACATTTTCTTCTTAAATTACTTTTTCTTTCATACAATACATTTTGATCATGAATTTACCATTCCCCCAATTCCTTGCAGATACTTAATAACTCCCAACTTCATGCGAATTTTCTCCTCTCTCAAAGAAAAACACAAAACAAAAACCATAAAAAGCACAGAGTGAAAATGAAAACAAAAAAACAAGAATACTAATGGTAAAACTCTCTGTTTTCTAAAGACTTTAAAATATTACAAAACCTGCCTAATGAAAATAGACACAGTATCTTCTTTTTAGTCCACTGTACATTTCACACTCTTGATGGTGCCACATTTAGCTATGAAATAAATGCTTCATATCTTGTATTTTATTCTAAATTGTGAGTTATGCTAGTATAAATGATAAGTTCTTTCTTTCTTTTTTTTTCTCGCACCTCCAAATGATAATTTCTTAAGAGGAGAGACCAATAGTGTAGAGTGTAGAAAGTGTGTGTGCATGTGTGTTTATGTGAATGTGTGTGTATGTATGCAACTGTTTATATAAGAAAGGATAGATTTCAAATTATTAATTTGATAGTTATGGTTGGTACCAGTGACATTTTTCTCAAAAAAATGTACATGTAACTCTTCATTGCATCTCATATGAAAATATCCATTTCAGAATAAATAATAAATACAAGATAAAAAAAAGAAGACCACAAACATCTTGGAGGATTTTAGGATATGAAAGGAATAACCTAAGAAAGGTAAGTGCAATAAGGCATGACAGGAAAATTTTTGATTACAATAAACATGGAGTGTCTAATATATGAAATGTAAAATTGTAAGGAGAAATGTACTTT
Organism: Mastomys coucha; assembly: GCF_008632895.1. Taxonomy (NCBI): domain Eukaryota; kingdom Metazoa; phylum Chordata; class Mammalia; order Rodentia; family Muridae; genus Mastomys; species Mastomys coucha. The sequence continues at coordinate 191,430,483 of NW_022196905.1, forward strand.
TACAATAATAGAAAAACATATAGATTGGAAACTATTTGCAGTGCATCCAATTTATTCACTTTGTACAAAATAAAAACAATATCTAAAACATCCTTTAGGGTACCCTGTGTTATTATCCAAATATATGTAAATTGCATTGTATTCATGTCAAAGGGAAATCAATAATGCAAGTCACAGCACAGCACTCTTGGAATCATATGAATTGTTCTCTGAAGCAGTCCTGTTAGAGGGGAATGTATATGAACATAATAAAAATAAAACCCAAAAGTATTAAAACGTCTTTATTAAACAATTTTTGGAAAACAAAAGAAATAACAAAGATAATAAAAATATATTAAAACAGACAATAGAAACTCTAAATTGAACTATGAAGTTTAACTGTGGATAAGAAGAGCAGTGTGTGCCTCATTGTTCCACTGAAGGCAAGGGCTTCTTTTGAAGCATTGCTGATGCTGAGGGCCATATTGATATGAATGCCAGTGCTACTACCTGAGAACATGATGATGTTGTTCTTGATATGGACCGCCTCTGACAGCCTTATTTGGATCCATGTGCCTACTCCAGCTGGGGGTTGTGTTTGTGGTTTTGTGTGGTCACCAGAAACCATTTTGGAGCCCATGATCTGTGCTGATGATTGTAAAGCTAAAGAAAGCTACTTTTGCAGTGGTATCAAACATTAGAAAAGAGGGGGATGGGAGGCTACTTGACCATCCCCATCCCTACCCTCCACATTCCCTTCAAAAGTAACAGCCTAGACATGAAGCCACTGAATAGACATGAAGCCACTGAAGAGAACTCTTAAATGTCACAGAGATGCCAAAAAGTAGTTTTGGGAGATCGTGTGTGAGAAGAAGGACACAGTTTTATTTCGAGGAGCAGGCTTCTACAAATTTGACCATGTTCTTGAGTAGATAGTTAAAATACAGTGGCTCTTTCTTTCCTTTTTTTTTTTTTTTTGTAAGTTTGTATTTTGATATTGGAGGTCATGGGGCAGACATGGAAGATCTGGGAAATGAATGTGATTGGAGTGCATTATGTGAACCTTCCAGAAAATCAATAAAAATAGGTTGAAAAAAATGTGAAGAAGAGTTTGTGCATGCAAATTAGCAATGACAGGATTAAAGTGCTATCAGGGAGAAAAGAAGGGCCACAGATATTTAAGATATCAATGGATTATATTATTTCCATCTTACTCCCTCTGCTTTTCTCCTAAGTAAGTACTAGAGATCAGGTATTTTGTAAAGAACAGAGCCTTATCTGTCCCATAGATCAGAGAAGCCCAATTCCATGGCACCAGCATAAAGTCTTCATGTGATGAGGCTCTTCTTGATGCATCAAAACATTTTGAAAGCCATACCATTATGTGTAAGTTTGGGGTCCCAATGATGCCATTCTTTCTCTTTGTATGCCTGATGCCTCTGAAGTATCCATTGGTAATTCTCTAATAAACTCACCTAACTCTAATGACTTCTCATATGACTTCTCATAATGAATCCTCAATGATTGTCAATGTATGAATTTAGTGATTAAGGTGATAACATACTAACTTTTGGAAAGATACTAAACATCAGACCTCACAATGATTGTTTAAAGGAAATACCATTGTTCATGTTTATGACATTTCAGGAGATCTACAGTGTGCATAAAAAAACTTTGAGAAGCCAATGAATTATGTGGTCAAGAAAACCAGGTTTTTATGAGGGTAGATGACCAAATGAGCTGTTACATAAATGATGGATATTTCCAACACAACTGTGAAATATTCACCTTACAAAAACAGCAGTCTTGGCACAATTGATTTATTGATTGCCTAAAGACAAATTTAAATAGAAATTTAGGTGAAATTCAAGTTCCAAAAGTGTGTATAAGCATAATTTGAAACAGAAAAAGAAAATACCTGCACAAAATCTTTACTTGATTGTCTGAAAAATGCATGATGCATATGAATCAGGGAAAACAGGAATGAACCCCCTCAAAGCATATAATGAAACACAGACAAATGATGGCAAAGCTATAACACAAAAGAGTAGTTGTTAAGGAAAATATACAAAGTTATATATGTGAATAGACATTTATTTTTGTATCTCATCCAAAAATGAACGTTGCTTTTTTTTCTAGTGATTAAAAATTTCAAGCATTTTGACTTTTCCTTTCCATTTTCCTCCATTGCTTGAAGTATTTTAAAAACATGAATTATTTATTTAATCAGAAAGAAAGAAACATTTTTATTTTAAAAGAAAATGTGTAATATGTAAATTCAAGCTAATCACTGTAATATCCCACCCCTGTGACTTGTGGATGGAAGATACACAGGCACAGGTTATTTTGTATCTAATGGCATCTAGCTCCTTTCCTTCATCTCTGCTCCAGTCCATTCTTGGATTGCTGCTATGTGTAAGCCGGTTGAATCAGAGTAATTTCTCTTACATAATTTGCTGCCAATGTCATCTTTTTAGTAACATTAAACCTTTGGCTTTCTGCCATCTTTTTGCTTCTGTACTTACTCTGTTTTCTTCTTCTAATTTCTTTCAATGAACTTGTTCTGAAGATGCTCACACTCCCTGTGACTTTCAACAGCTTTCTCTCTTTCTTCTCCGAAATCAGTAGTGATTTTTAAGTAGTTTTAAAGTTTCTTTAGTGATACACTTCTTGTCCTTCTGTTAAACTTCTATTAGCTGGCCACATGCAGCTAATGTCTACATTGTATGTAAAAAGTCTCACTAAAGAATCGATATGTAAATTCTTTTTTGATTTTCTTTTTTTCTTGTTTTTTATTAGATGTTTTCTTTATTTACAATCTCATTTCCCAGGTTCCCCTCCAAAAAGAAAAGGAAAGAAAAGAAAAGAAAAGAAAAGAAAAGAAAAAGGAAAGAGAAAAAAAGAAAAATAAAATAAAAATACTAAAACAATCCCCTGTTCCCTCCCCCTCCCCCTGCTCACCATCCCACTCCCTCCTGCTTACTGGCCTTGTCTCCTGAGAGGCTCTGACAGTACCTGACTAATACAGAAGTAAAGGCTCACAGCCATCCATTGGGCTGAGCATAGGGTCCCCAATGAAGGAGCTAGATAAAGGACTCAAGGAGCTGAAACATTTACATCCCCTTAGAAGGAACAACAGTATGAACTAACTAGTACCCTCAGAGCAGCCAGGGACTAAAACTCCAACCAAAGTACAAATTGGGGGACTCATGGCTCCAGCAGCATGAGCAAATTCTATTTTCTTTATGAAGATTAAATTAAATAAGTAAAATGTTCACTTGAGAATGATGGATACCAAGCAGAAGAGTGTAACATAGTAGTTAATCACATAGTCACAGTGGGTGAACAATGTCATAGCTTTCTCTTGTGTTACTTCATTTGCTGTCTAGGAACATGTAAGCCTTGCTAGCCTGACTGTGCCAACATACGTAATATTTCCAGAGGCTTCAGAGAAACAATCAAGTTCGACATGTCTCCACTAGCACACTTATCAGCTTCCATCTGGACTAAATCTTGTCTTAATTGCTGGGCAGATGTCCCATAGTAGGGATTTGCTTGAGGTGAATTTATAATGATGGAATGGAGCACTAAGCTTCAGCTGCAGATAGTGGCACCAGTAATGGTAGGAAATAAAGCCTTACAGAGTAAGACAGGACTGAAAAGATTACTTATATTGCTAATACTGGAATAGCCCTTGAACAAATGGTCATCTTGGGTGAAATCTAGCATTCATATATTTGGCTTGAATGGAGACTTCGGTTATAGGAGTCATTTGAAAATATTTTAAGTGAGCAGAACATCACTTAGTCTAGTCTTGTTCTGTTTGTAAACTTTATCCTTTCAACAAACAACTTTCAAATTTGTCTTGATTTAATCTTTGCTGTCCATGGTACAAAAGCTTATTGTGGGTAGAAATAAGTATTGATAGGGATAGACATGAACTTAATTACTCAAATTAAGATGATGTTAAATAAACCGGATAGTAAATAAATAAAGCAGAGCTGACCTCTTCAGAAGAAGAACACCCAGAACATGAAAATGAGCCATCACTATTAGCCTACTGATGAGGATATCTGGGCGGGAGTTGAGAATCAGGAGGTCTACAACAGTACAACATTAGAAAACCTGGGCACATGGTCACCCTAGTCTAAAGTCTAGTAGTAGAATGTTAGTAGTGTAATGTCCATGACAAAGGTTCTGTGGACTCAGAATTTTAAGCCATCCACAGAAAGAACAGGTAGTGTGATCACCAGGACATTACATTTATACACTTTAGAACTCTGTTTTCTCAAAAAGTTAATTTTATAATATGTAATACTACATGTGTCTGAATATTTCCTTTACTGAAAGAGATTTTGTTGTTATTGTTGTTGTTTTTGTTATTCTTATTCTTGTCATTGTTTTTCAAGACTGGGTTTATTTTTGTTTACCCTGAATGTCCTGGAGCTCACTCTGTAGACTAGGCTGGACTTGAACTGACAGAGATACACCTGCATGTGTCCGCCAAGTGCAGGGATTAATATAGGTGCCACTACAAACAGGTATGGCCATTGGTCCTGTGAAAACTCAATGCTCCAGTGTAGGGGAATGCCAGGCTGGGGAGGTGGGTATGGGTGGGTGGCTAGTGTAGCAACCTCTCAGAAGCAGGAGGAGGGGGAATAGAATAGGGAGTTTTTGGAGGGGAAACTGAGAAAGGGGATAACATTTGAAATGTAAATAAAGAAAATAACCTAATTTTTAAAAAAACTACTACACCCTTATTATTGTTTGTCCTTCCTCATTTTCTGCCAGCTCTTCACAACATTTCTTCCCATCTATGTATATCTCCTTCTGACTCTCATTCGGAACAAAACAAAACCCAACTAAAACAAGCTTTTGAGTGATAATAATAAAATATAATAAAATAAAACAAAACCAACATGTCAATACTAAAGAAAATAAATGGAAAGAAAGAGACTAAAAAGAAGGTCCAAGAAGAAACACACAACACCACTCATGCACACACTTAAGGACCACACACAGGCACACAAAGACACACACAGAGACACACAAAACAAAAATAAAGACTCCACTAAGCTGGTAAAAATATATATGTAAAGGATGTGTAAGGTAAAAGATGAGAAGGAAAATTTGTAAAGTAAATACAAAAAATAAAAATAGTAAAGTCACATTTTAAAAAAATAATCCAAATCCTAGACAGGACAGTATGAGGTAAGAGAGCTCCAAAAGTACCATTGATTTTAATTTTCTGTTGATCATCTATTGCTGGTCAGCATCCCCTTTAGAAATAGTTTGCTTCTCCAGTGAAACTCCCTTGGGGGAAAGTAAATTTTCATTGACATATGTTTGTCAGTTGAAGATAACTCCTGGGATAGGGATAAGGTAATGTGCTTACTTCCACTTATAACTCTAGGACCTATCTGGTGCAGTCCGCTGCAGTCTCTGTGCATGCTACCACAGTTTCCTGGAGTTCATATGTGGGTCAATCTTGTTGGTTTAGAGGGCCGTGTTTTCTTGGTGTCCTTCGCCCATTCTGGCTCTTACAATATGCTAGAAATAAATTTTAATTCTGAAACCTGGCTGCTATGACAAGGAATTATATCCAAATATCTGAGCCAGCCAAAATGCAGACTCACCTGGATTATAATACCGGCTTGCTATAATAAAGGCATGCATTTAGTATATCTGTATCCTTAACACTAAGGATAAACTTAGTTTGTAGAAGGAAATAGCCACATTTGAAAGTGATGTCTAATTGAAGGGCAGACAAAGGGATGAATCACAGAAAGACTTGACGGAATGAGTTGGAGATGAGATACTTCTATCTAACTCAGGAAGAGAACAGCATAGGAAAAAGAGGTGACTTGAGGGAGCTAAGCAGTGTGTGCATGCATGTACACACGCAAGAGAGTTCTCGGTTTAAAACATTATTCCATTTTTAAAATAAGTTTTGTTTTCTTGATATTTAGACTTTTTTTTTAAGTTTATACAGTTTTAAATAATACTCCCTTTCTGGATATCTAGCTTTTTCATTCTTTAGGCTGCCACTTTGAATGGCTGAGTTCATTTATTCAGCAGAAGTTTCTCAGCTTCATGAGGTCCTATGTATGTTCAGAAATCATCCTCCTATACCAAAGAATTTAAGAACTATACTCCATTTTCTCATCTATCAGGTTTTATATGGAGTCTTTGGTCCATTTGGAATTGAGTTTTGTGCAGGGCGAAAAATATGGTTGTTTAGATTCTTCTACATGTAGTTTGCCAGTTTGATTACCACCATTTGTTGAAGATTCTTCCCCCCCAACCCCCACCAATGTGTGTACTTCTCCTTTTCAAAATAAAATTCGAGTGTCCATTGTGTGAGGATTTTTGATTCCATTCCCAATGATTGATGTGCTGGTTTTGTTGCCGTAGAGGCAGCTTTTATTACCATACCTCAATAGTACAACTTGAAATTAGTAACAATGAAGCCTCAAGAGTTCTCTTCTTAGTCTTCATTGTTTCGGGTATATAGGAGGTCTTTGCCACTCTGTGGGCTCTTTTATTCCAACCCATTTATGACCCCCTCCAGTTTTACCTCTAATACTAGATAGGAAAGAAACAAGGATAGGGGTAGATAAACCTGAATCTAATGTCTTTCCTTTTGTTTCTTCCTTGACCATGGTTACTAACAAATTGAAACAACACTTCTTAATGATAAACAACCTCCACTTCATTTCTGGATGGTTGCCTTCATTTATGTACTCTCTGAAAAATTCCCAGAATTCTAAAATCACATCTTCGAAGAAATTATCTGCAGCTGGCAAAATCGTGCTTCTCCTAGACCATGAGGCAAATCATAGTCATTTACTGTGCATAGTCAGAAGCAACCCCACATCCCTACACCTAGGATTAAAATGAAACCAAATTCTTACAATATTTCTATGGTTTCTAATAAACTCGAATTCCATCATTATCAAAAAGGCGCAACATAGCTATCTCATTTGTTGTTTGATTGTGTTAGTGTTTCCATGTGATGGTGAGAATTTTCCTTTCAATATTTGTAAAGAATTGTGTTGTTTCCTGATTTAATGTAGTTTCTTTAAATTTCTTTCCATTTAACCTGATGTTACTATAGGTTTTCTATAAATTGCCTTTATTATGCTCATGTGAATCCTTATATTGTTAAATTCAGCAGAACTTTTATCCTAAAGAGGTGTTGAATTTTTTTTTCAAATGTACCAAGAATTTTTTTTCAAATGTACAAGCTCTTTGTGCTCAGTATTGTGATTTTCAATTCTATGTATATCTTTTTCAAAGTCAAGATTATTTACACAAAACTCACATTTTTAGATGAGATATGAAGAATTGTAATAATCTTCTTACAAAGGAATTGAAATATGCTCTTGGATTTACATGACACTTTGAAACAATGCAAGACACTAGACTATGTATTTTACATTATTACAATGAATAAGACTTTATTAACTCATGACTTTAAAGTGGGGATCTCAAAGATGGAGAGGTCAGTAATTGGCAAGAGTTTCAGAAAGATAAAATATTAAAGAAATTCATTTCTCTACTGTTCATCAACTAATACTCCTATCTCTTATGAGAACACAGTAATAGACACATTAACAAAAATATGCCACCAATTTTCTGTATATCCCTTAACCTAATCAATTTTACCTTTAGTGTTCATGATAGCATCATTTACCCATTAGCTATATACCTAAGAATTTTATGCCCCAGTGTAGGGAAATGCCAGGACAGGGAAGCAGGAATGGGTGGGTTAGTGAGCAGGGGGATGGAGATGGGATAGGAGGGTTTTCAGAGGGAAAATGAGGAAAGGTGATAAAATCTGAAATGTAAATAAAGAAAGTATCTAATAAAAAAAGAATTTTATACTTGCATATAACGTGTTTTCAAGAAGCCATACCCAACAAACTAACAGGTTTTCATCTATGACCTCTCCTGGTCAGACCCAATGTTTTATCCTAGTTAATGATACTATGCTTGAGTTCCATCTTATAAAACAGACTTTTAATCTAATCGGGAAACAGTTGTTCACTTCAGTAACATTCATGCCATTATTAAAGTTGTGGACACATTTTGGAAAGACAGTCATTATCATAGCAATCATAGTTCATACCTAGGTAAGGTTGTTGATTTATTTTCTCCCATGTTAAAACACATAGAACCTTCTAGTTTCTAAAACCTGCACAGAATGAATAAGTTCCCAGGCTGGCAAAAGCTTGATTTCTCCATGTCTAGTGACATGGTTAATTGGTGTTTTAAACAATATGGTCATATCATGTACGAAAAGATGACCAAGAGAAGGGACAATAGCCTGTAGTGTTTGGAAGTGTAGAAGTGACTCATTCCTAGCATAGCTCCTTATTTGTGTGCTTAGACTATCTAGGGTAAGCATAGTCCCGTATTATTGTGTAACTTTATGTATGTATTTAAGTATACATGTATATGTATGCATTTTAGGAAACATCTACAATAGCAGGTTTCCATTTATCATTTTAAAGATCTTTGGTGTTATTTATTTCTATCACATATACTACTCTACTTTGCCCTCTCATCCCTCCTAAATTCAACACTTTGTGATCCATTCTTAGTTTTCCTCCTTAATATCACCTGTATTCTATCACCCTTCTTTTGAAGCCACACACAAGATCTATTGCCACTATTTTTATAAGAATGTGGTGTGAGGTAGGAGCTCTATGTAGAACACAGCATTCCATTATCTCTTTTAGAACACAGCACTCCACCATCTTTTATTCTGTGACAGTTGTTCTTTTATGATCCTTGTAAAAGAATGAACATCTACTAAAACAAAACCACCAAACAAAGAAACAACAATAACAAACCAACTTCTCTACTAAGAGTTGAAAAATGAATTAATCTGTGAGGATTTGTTCTAGTTTCTTGCATTCTATGGATATTCGAATTTAAATACATGTATCTAAATATTTAGTTAGCATCTACATGTCAAAGAGACCATTCAGTGCTTGTCTTTCATAGTCTTGCTTTTAATTACATAATAATATTCTATTGTAGTATGCCCTACAGTTTTATTGTTCATTTTAATAGACACCTAAATGATTACAATTTTCCTACATATTTTAAATATTTTAATATTTTGAAAGTTAGAAATAAACAGTTGAACAAGAATCCTTGTAGTATAATATACATTTCTTTAGATATATACTCAGTATGGAATAGCTAGATCGTATCATAGATCTATTTTCAGGTTTTTGAAGAACTACCACACTGATTTCAACAACAGCTACATCAGTTTTCCCTCCTGCTGGCAGTGAAAACATTTTTCTCTTTCCCCACATCCATATCAGCATTTGTTTCTTTCAAAAATTTTTTGGGTAGGACTCTTAGCTATTGTGATTTGGTAAGAGGGAATTTCAATAGAGATATATAGGCATTTTCCTCGGGACTGAGGATGATAAAAATGTGTTTCTCCACCATTTGTATTTCTTGGAGAGCTCCCTGTTTAATTCCATGTCCCAAATTGAATATATTGGTTTTTTTTATTGCT
>NW_022196905.1:191440012-191447322 GCF_008632895.1 Mastomys coucha
TCTAGACACCAGCAAAACATCAGATGTACAGCTGGCAAAGATTTTTTTGTTTGTGCTTTCTTGATGATGCTTTTGAAACAAAAAACATTTTAAATTTAAGATGTTCAGGTTTGCCGGATGATGGTGGCACATGCCTTTAATCCTAGCACTTAGGAGACAGAGGCAGGCGGATTTCTGAGTTTGAGGCCAACCTGGTCTACAGAGTGAGTTCTAGGACAGCCAGGACTACACAGAGAAACCCTGTCTCGGGGAAAAAAAGCAAAAAACAAACAAAAAAAAAAAACCGAAAGACAAAAAAAAAAGGTGTTTTTTCTTTTTTTCTTTTTTTTTGTAATTTAAAGATGTGTCATATTTATCATGTTTCCTTTTGGTGTGATAAAATAGTTCGAAAATTTGTTGACAGTATTAACTGCTCATGTCTAGGGGCACACTAAAGCTCATTGTTTATAATTCATACTTTAAGAGTACATTTAAAATAAACCTCAGCTCCATGAAAATATAGATGTACACACATACATAATGCATACACGCGTACAATATATGATTTCCTTATGCAGCATAGACATGGAGTCCCAAAATATAAATGAAAAAACATTGTGATTTATGAAACCCTTTGTTTCTATAACCTTTATTTTTATCAATGTCCTCACTTAATTAGCAGGCCTGAAATATGCTTTTATAATTTTTCTCATTCACTTAGTCTTTCTTTTGAGTCTGTAGTTGATTCTTTTAACATACATTGTCCATTGCTGAAATAACTGTTTGAGTCAATTTTTTATGCTTGGCAGTAACTTGGCAACTGCATTTTTCTATATCTATATCTACATCTACATGTATATCTATATCTATCTCTCAGATATTTTGCCTAACATTCTTGTAGAAGAGATCTCTTAATTGTGATAGAAATCAAAACTCCATATCCATTTCATACAATACTTAGGAAAACTACACCTAAACATATTGAGAATGATGAGACATATATATTTATGGACATGGATATTTAAAATCCTTTAAAAACAGAAACTTAGTGCCTTGGCTATTGGTGTTCTGTTCAGAAATTTGTTTTCTGGGTCAATATGTTTAAATTTAAGATGTTCAGGGGTTTTTTTGTAATACAAAGATGTATCATATTTATCATGTTTACTTTGGGTGTGATAAAATAGTTCTAAAATTTGTTGACAGTGTTAATGGAGATTTCTCTTCTGTTAGATTTAATGTGTCCAGTTTTATTTGAGGTCTTTTATCCACTTGGACTTCACTTTTCTTCAGATTGATAGACATGAATCTTCGTGTATTTTCTACATGCTGACATCAAATTAGACCAGCACCATTTGCTGAAGATGCTTTCTTTTTTCCATTGAATGATTTTGGCTTCTTTGTCAGAAAACATGTCCATAAATGTGTGGAATTATATCAGGATCTTTGGTTCTGTTTCATTGATCAACCTCTCTGTTTAATGCCAATACCATGTCATTATTGCTATGGCTCTGATGTACAACATAAGATCAGGAATAGATGATACCTCCTGGAGTTCTTTTATTCTTCTTTTGTTGTACATGATTGTTGTTTTGTTATTATTTGTTTGATTGTTTTGTTTTTGTTTTTTTATATGAAGTTGAGAATTGCTCTTCCAAGTTGTAAAGAATTGTGTTGGAAAAAAATTGTGTTGGAAATTTGATTTGAATTGAAAATAGTGGGACCTCATGAAACTAAAAATCTTTTGAAAGGCTATGATCACCATTAAAAGGACAAAATGGCAGCCTACAGAATGGGAAAGGTTGTCTACAAACCTTAAATCTGATAGAGGGCTAATATCTAAAATACATAAAGAACTCAAGAGATTAGATACCAACAAAACATGTAACACAAAATAAAAAAATGGTGTAGTTATCTAAACAGAATTCTCAACAGAGAAATCTCTCATGGCTGAGAAGCATATAAAGAAATGTTCAATGTCATTAGTCATCAGGGAAATGAAAATCTAAATGACTCTGAGAGTCCATTGCTCACTGGCTAAAATGGCTAAGATTAAAAAATCAAGTCACAGCACCTGCTGGCAAGGATGTGGGGCAAGGGTAACATTCCTCCATTGCTGGTGGGAGTACAAATTATACAACTAATTTATAAATCAATTTCTCAGAAAATTGGAAATAGTTCTACTTCAAGACCCAGCTATACCCACTCATAGGCATGTACCCAAAAGATTCTCTACTTATCATCCAGATACTTGCTCAACTATGTTCATAGCCACTTTATGTGTAATATCTAGAAACTGGAAACAACATAGATGTCCCTCAACTAAAGAATGTATAAAGAAAATGTAGTACATTTACACAATGTAATACTTCTCAGCTATTAAAAAACTCATCATGACATTCGAAGGCAAATGTACAGAACTAGAAAATATCATTCTGAATTTGGTATCACAGACCCAGAAAACAAACATGGTGTGTACTCATAAGTGAATGTTAGCCATGAAGTACAAGATACCTATGCTACAATCCACAGACCCAAAGAAACTATGTAGTAAGAAGGGCATAAGGGAAAAATAATGATTGATTCTCACTCAGAATAGAAACAAAATAGACATGGGAGGTGGATGGAGGGAAGAAACATGGTTGGAGAGAGTGTGAGGAGGGGACTTGGGTTGGTAATCAAGGTCTCGGGGGTGGGGGCAGGAGAGGGCTAGAAGAGAGAATGGAAAGCAATGTAAGCATCTCTGGAATTAGCTGGGTAAATGCCATGAGGGAGGTTCCCAGGAGTCTACTGGGGTGACCATAGCTAAAATGCCTAAGGCCAGCAGGAGATACAGAGACTGAAGGGGCTACTTTCAATAACCAACAGGACTTCCAGTTGAGGGAATGGGATATCAACCCATGCACCCACAAAAGCTTCAACTTAAAACTTGACCTGCTTTTAATCCTGCTGCAAAGTGTTGTCCTAGGGTGGCTGGCACACAAGAGAGTTTTCCCCTTTTCTTGGAAGAAGTAAAGGAGGTAATGGGAAGATGGATTTGTGAGGGTGTGACTATGAAGAGCAGAGGGGGGTGGGGCAGAGATCAGGATGTAAAGTGAATAAATAAGCTAAAGGGAAAAAAAATCCCACAAAACACAACCTTTAGAGTTTTGAAAGTGCCAATTTGAATATGGCTTAGTATGGAAATCAGACGATCTAGAGTGTATTTTGCACTCTGATTTGACAGTTTTTAAAGCAGTGTTCTTGTCTGTTCTTGACTCTACATTTAACATACTTCTCCTGATATCTTTGGCAATACTTATGCTTGAGGAGAAAATAGCTAATCATCAGAGCAAAATAGGCACAGTATCTTTCCTTCCTATTTCTAAGTGTTAAAGGTAAATAGGTACAATCTTTTAAACATACAATTTAGCTTTTAAAAGCCATACATCATAGAACTATTTCCTATAAAGTGCTATGGGAAAAAGCACACCTCTAAAACGTCAAAGCTACAATGATACGTTGTTACTAAGAATATCAACAGAATGAACATCTTGCAAGTTGGACTGGGGGGGATGCCTGAATTTCACTTCCAAGGAGCTAGAAGGCTATCCGACTGATATACTCTAGGTAGCACATTCAACGGTAAACTTGAAAACTGAGAAAAGCAAGAATAATACTGACACCCAGATATCCTGTAAAACTAGCCAGGTACTACTTTCAAGAGACATTGAATTGTGTGTGTGTATATATACACACACAAATATATATTTCAAACACATTTTCATGGCAAGAACTTGTCAAGGCTTTTTCATGTTATAGTTTTGGTGATTTCCAACTATTTCAATTTTTAGTATTAATTTTGTTCTAGATTTGCAACATCATCACATAAAAATAGTCTAAAAATTCTGTTTCTTGCTAACTAATTTGACTTTCTCTTTTTTTAAGCATGTTATTTGATCAATGAGATAACATAATGATATCGTAATATAGTGCATTCCAGATCTTCCACATAATACATATGGATTGTTTGGCTGTCTTAATGTTTTATACATTTAGAAATACAGAGGAGGTGTAATAACTTTTCTTATTACATTTATTATCAGGTAAAAGGTTTATTTAAACAAATGTAAAGAAAACTACTCAAGGTAAAGTAAACAATTAACAAATTTTAGTTAGTTATTCTCATATTATAAATGTCTTGGCTTTCATATTTAGTTTCTCTTTTCATGCTTTTTGATAATTTTGTGCACCTTTTTCACTCCTGTCTCTGTGCCTGCTGAGATGATGCTTACTGAGTTCCAGAGAAATGAACCTCAGGTATAGTTTCTTTTTTTCTTCTTTTTTTTTTTACCTTGCAAATCCATAGTAAAACAGTGAGTAGGTAGCTCAACATTACAAAATAAGGGATTCAGGAGAGGTTTTGAGATTCATGCATTATCTCTAAAAGCATTCTTCTAGGCAAGCGCACAGCATCCACCAGGGGGTGCCTGTCTTGTATAGAATGCTGAATTATGTTCAACAGAGGGAAAATTCTTAGAATTGCAATTTTAAAAAGATTACTAAGCAAGGCTGCACTTGATTATAATGTAGAATTTTGAGTTTGTTAGTAATGCATAAGCATTATGTCAGACTGAATTCACTCCGTGGGACTTTTGCAGAGCCACTAAAACATGTTAAGACTTCAAGTAGCTTAGAAATCCTCAATTGCAATCTTTTTCCAGCGGTCCCCCTTCCCATGCCCAGCAGGCACACACTTCCGTACTTCTTTCTATAAGATTCAAGTTGCTAATCTTTATATTCCACTGTAATTTCTATTTTTCCCTTCTCGAGTAAGAAATGTGTTGGTGTTTTTCTTAAAACAAACAAACAACTAAGTAATGCTATGGAGAGTCCACGAAACTGAAACTCAGTGGAAACTTCCTTCTATTATTTGTGTAGTCTAAATCAACGTGAAATGATGGTCCTGATTCTGTATAAGATACACTATATAAACAACCCACACAGAAATACACACACACACACACACACACACACACACACACACATACACTTCTGTAGGCTTTTCAAAGACAGCATAAGATTATGTAAAAGTGGATTTAAAATAAATCAAAAAGGACTGAGCTCTTTGTCACTAATAAGCTATTATTAAAATGAGAATTTTTTTGAAATTTAGAAGCTTAAAGAAACCCCTGCTGTAGGAGATAATTAATCAATTCTTTTAAGAATGTATGGATTTAAAATACTTTAAAAATCTTATTTCATTAATGTGATTACAATTCAAAATTAAGTTATGGAGAGTATCTCGATTTTTTGCTCATAGGATATGATCTCTTCTCATTTAAAATCACATTATCCTCTGGAAAGCTTCAAACTATCAGGTTAGCTTGTTTGTCAGATTGCTAGATTAATCCTCTAATTCACTGAAATATCTATTACAATTTTCAAAAGAATTGACTGTAATGAATTAGAAAACTAATCTCAACAATTTATCAGTCGAATGAGGTTGTTACACATAACAGAGTGCTCTAGACTTGAGCCCATTGCCAACACTTCTTTATATATGTAAAATAAATGCATAGAAGACATAGAAGGATATAAACTTATTCTCTCTTTTACTTAATGAATTAAAATATACTAAAGAGGTGCTGGATGGCCTAATAGAAATAGCTTCCATGTCTGCTAAAATTCATAATTGAACTCTTCTATTCTTCACAAACAGCCTTCTAAGTTGAAAAAGAACAACTCATAATTAATAAAAACAATAATTCCTAGAAAGATGAAGAAACAGTTTTAAACAAGCTATTTTTTAAATAGTGGATTAGTTCATTCAAATAACAACATTAATATTAATTTCAGGTTAATATTAACTAATTTACTTAGTGTTATTTACCTAGTGTTATTGTGTCTCTGAAAGATTTAGAAATAAATACAGTTTTATTTTACCTTCCCATTCATCCAATTCCATTTAATATAGTAATTTTATTAATAGTTGAATAGACAGTCATCCTAGATTTTCAGTAATAAATAAATGCTTAGACAATTATAACAACACACCGGAGGAAGCTACTCAGGAAAAGAGAAGACATAATTCTTGAAATATACAAGAACATAGATGAATCTGAAGGCCAATAAGAAGAGCAGGTAGATCCCCAAAGTTATACTATTATATTTTCAACATTTCAAATGACATTTTAATGGAGATTGCCTTGGATTTTTATTGATGTGAGAAAATAATATGACCAAAAATCAAGTTGGGGAGTGTCTTAGTCAGAGTTTATATTCCTGTACCAAACATCATGACCAACAAGCAAGTTGGGGAGGAAAGTGTTCATTCAGCTTCCACATTGCTGTTGATCACCAAAGGAAGTCAGGACTGAAATTCATGCAGGGCAGGAACTTGGAGGCAGGAGCTGATGCAGAAGTCATGGAGGCTTCCTGATTACTGGCTGTTTTCTCTGGCTTTCTCAGTCTGCTTTCTTATGAAATAAAGGAACACCATCCCATGGATGACACTACCTACAGTGTGCTAGGCTCTGTCCTATTGATTAATAATTAATAAATCAAGCTTGGTGGTAGTGGTACATGCCTTTAATCTCAGCACTTGGGAGGCAAAGGCAGGAGGATCTCTGAGTTCAAGGCCAGTCAGGGCTATACAGAGAAATCCTGTCTCGAAAAACAAAGAAACAAAACAAAACAAAAAACCAAACCAAAACAAAAAAAGAATAATTAAGAAACCACCTTTAGCTGAATCTCATAGAGGCATTTCCTAAAGTGGGTCTCCTTTCTCTCTGATGACTCTAACTTGTTTTACACAGAACTGATCAGTACAGGATAGGTCATGAGATGGAAAGAGGGACATGGGTACAGTTATAAGAGGAATCCTTGTTGAGTTAGAACCAGTCATTATCATGTTGATTGTAGTAAATATACAAGACAAGTGATAAAATGCATGGAACATGATATACACATATAGAAAACATGCATAGAGATTTTCTCTCGGGTGAGTTTCTGAGACTGGAGCAGCCAGCCTGGAGGCGCCTTAGGCCAGAGACCCAGGCGAGATTCGCCATTTTCTCTCGGGTGAGTTTCTGAGACTGGAGCGGCCAGCCCGGAGGCGCCTTAGGCCAGAGACCCGGGTGGGATCCGCCATTTTCTCTCGGGTGAGTTTCTGAGAACTGAGCAGCCAGCCTGGAGCCACAGGCCCCACTACTCCCAGGGGAGCCTCAGGGCGGCAGGGACACGATCCTCTCAGCTTCCAAGTGACAGAGGGGGTTCACCGTCCTCCTGCCCCTTCCCTGCAAGTGGAGGGCTTACCTCCAGAGAGCACATTAAGCCAGAGACCCGGGCGGGAT
>NW_022196905.1:191453734-191459208 GCF_008632895.1 Mastomys coucha
GTATGGTAGAGGATTGCAAAATCGATCATCAATAGGAGGAGAGGACCTCGGTCCTGTGAAGGTTCTGTACCCCAGTGTAGGGGAATGCCAGGGCCAGAAAGTAGGAGAGGGCGGGGTGGCGGGCATGGGGAGGGGGGAGGCAACAGGGGTTTGTTTTTGTTTGTTTTTTTGTTTTTTGGAGGGGAAACTGGGAATGGAGAAATTCGCATGGAAAAAAAGAAAATATCTAAAATAAAAAAAAAATAAATAAATAAAACAAAAGAGTTAAAAAAATAAAAAATAAAAAATAAAGAAAACATGCATAGAATGGTGGACATGAGAATATGAATGTTGGATTCTATTACTGTCAATATTCATATTCAGTTCTTTTTTATGTTATTAAAAATAGATTTTTCTGATATAATCTAATTATAGTTCCCCTCCTTTGTATGTCCAAATTTATCCCTAACTCCAGTCCCATTTGGATCTACCTGCTATCTAACTATCATTAGAAAAACAATGTTCTAAGAGATTACAATATGACAGCTAATGTAATAAAATTAATATATCTTATTAATAAATAAAGTATACATACAATAGTCTCATATATAAAAATAAGAACAAATACAACTGAAGAGGATGTATAGTGTTTTCCATCAATCTCTTCCTATCAATCAAGGTAGTGCATTGTGTAACAAAAATCAAATTTGAGTATTGGTATTAGGTCTTCTTGGAAGGTCTGATAAAACTCTGCACTAAACCCATCTGGTCCTGGGCTTTTTTTTTTTTTTTGGTTGGGAGAATATTAATGACTGTCTCTATTTCAGTAGCAGATATGGGACTGTTTAGATTGTTGATCTGATCTTGATTTAACTTTGGTACCTGGTATCTGTCAAGAAAATTGTCCATTTCATCCAGGTTTTCCAGTTTTGTTGAGTATAGGCTTTTTTGTAGGTTCTCATGATTTTTTGGATTTCCTCAAGTGTCTGTTGTTATGTTTCCCTTTTCATTTCTGATCTTGTTAATTAGCATACTGTCTCTGTGCAGTCTAGTTAGTCTGGCTAAGGGTTTATCTATTTTGTTGATTTTCTCAAAGAACCATCTCCTGGTTTGGTTGATTCTTTGTATAGTTCTTTTTGTTTCTATTTGGTTGATTTCACACATGAGTTTGATTATTTCCTGCCGTCGACTCCTCTTGGGTGAATTTGCTTCTTTTTGTTCTAAAGCTTTCAGATGTGCTGTCAAATTGCTGGTGTATGTTCTCTCGTTTCTACCCAATTCATTCTATGAAGCCACAATTACACTTATACCTAAACCAAAACCCAACAAAGAAAGAAAACTTCAGACCAATTACCCTTATGAATATCAATGCAAAAATACTCAATAAATTTCTTGCAAACTGAATTAAAGAACACATCAAAAAGATCATCCACAATGATCAAGTAGGCTTCATCCCCGGGATGAAGGGATGGATCAATATATGGAAATCCATCAACGTCATTCATTATATAAACAAACTCAAAGAAAAAAACCATATGATCATCTCATTAGATGCCGAGAAAGCATTTGACAAAAACTAACATCCCTTCATGATAAAAGTCTTGGAAAGATCAGGAATTCAAGGCCCATACTTCAACATAGTAAAAGTAATATACAGCAAACCAGTAGCTAACATTAAACTAAATGGAGACAAAACTTGAAGCAATCCCACTGAATTCAGTGACTAGACAAGGCTGCCCACTCTCTCCCTACCTATTCAATATTGTACTTGAAGTCCTAGCCAGAGCAATTAGACAACAAAAGGAGATCAAAGGGATACGAATTGGAAAGGAAGAAGACAAGTTATCACTATTTGCTGATGATATGAGAGTATACTTAAGTGACCCCAAAAATTCTACCAGAGAGCTCCTAAACCTGATAAACAACTTCAGCAAAGTAGCTGGATATAAAATTAACTCAAGCAAATCAGTGGCCTTCCTCTTCACAAAGGATATACAGGCAGAGAAAGAAATTAGGGAAACAACACCCTTCACAATAGTTACAGATAATATAAAATACCTTGGTGTAACACTAACTAAGGAAGTAAAAGATCTGTTTGACAAAAACTTCAAGTCTATGCAGAAGGAAATTGAAGAAGATCTCAGAAGATGGAAAGATCTCTCATGTTCGTGGATTGGCAGGTTTAGTATAGTAAAAATGGCCATCTTGCCACAGGCAATCTATAGATTCAATGCAATCCCCATCAAAATCCCAATTAAATTCTTCTCAGACTTAGAAAGAGCAATTTGCACATTTATTTGGAATAACAAAAAACCTAGGATAGGGAAAACTATTCTCAACAATAAAGGAACTTCTGGTGGAATCACCATCCCGGACCCTAAGCTGTACTACAGAGCAATTGTGATTAAAAAAAAAAAAAAAATGCATGGTATTGGTACAGTGACAGGCAGGTAGATCAATGGAACAGAATTGAAGACTCAGAAATGAACCCACACACCTATGGTCACTTGATCTTTGACAAAGGAGCTAAAATCATGCAGTGGAAAAAAAGACAGCATATTCAACAAATGGTGCTAGCTCAACTGGCGGTTAGCATGTAGAAGAATGCAAATCAATCCATTCCTATCTCTTTGTATAAAGGTCAAGTCCAAGAGGATCAAGGACCTCCACATAAAACCAGATACACTGAAACTAATAGAAAAGAAAGTGGGGAAGAGCCTCGAGCACATAGGCACAGGAGAAAATTTCCTGAACAGAATGCCAATAGCGTATGCTCTAAGATCAAGAACTGACAAATGGGACCTCATAAAGTTCCAAAGCTTCTGTAAGGCAAAGGACACTGTCAATAGGACAAAATGGCAACCAACAAATTGGGAAAAGATCTTTACCAATCCTATGTCTGATAGAGGGCTAATATCCAATGTATCTTAAGAATTCAAGAAGTTAGATTCTAGAGAAACAAATAACCCAAGAAGTTAGACTCCAGAGAATCAAATAACCCTATTAAAAATGGGGTACAGTGTTAAATAAAGAATTCTGAACTGATGAATACCGAATGGCTGAGGAGCACCTAAAGAAATGTTCAACATCCTTAGTCATCAGGGAAATGTAAATCAAAACAACCCTGAGATTCCATCTCACACCAGTCAGAACTGTTAGGATAAAAAACTCAGGTAACATCAGATGCTGGGGAAGTTGTAGAAAAAGAGGAACACTCCTCCTTTGCTGCTGGGATTGCAAGCTGGTACAACCACTCTGGACATCAGTTTGGTAGTTCCTCTGGAAATTGGGCATAGTTCTTCCAGAGGACCCAGCTATACTACTCCTGGGCATATAACCAGAGGATTCTCCAACATGTAATAAGGACACATGCTCTACCATGTTCATAGCAGCCTTATTTATAATGATCAGAAGCTGGAAACAACCCATATGACCCTCAACAGAAGAATGGATATGGAAAATGTGGTACATCTACACAATGGAGTACTACTCAGTTATTAAAAACAATGAATTTATGAAATTCTTAGGGAAATGGATCTGGAGAATATCATCCTGAGTGAGTGTACTGGCTGGTTTCGTGTGTCAACTTGACATAGGCTGGAGTTATCACAGATAAGGGAGCTTCAGTTGGGGAAGTGTCTCCATGAGATCCAGCTGTGGGGCATTTTCTCAATTAGTGATCATGGGGGTAGAGCCCCTTGTGGGTGGTGCCATCACTGGGTTGGAAATCTTGGGTTCTATAAGAGCAGGCTGAGCAAGCCTGGGGAAGCAAGCCAGTAAGGAATATCCCTCCATGGCCTCTGCATCAGCTCCTGCTTTCAGACCTGCTTGAATTTCACTCCTGACTTCCTCTGGTGATCACCAGCAATCTGGAAGTAAGCTAAATAAACCCTTTCCTCCCCAACCTGCTTCTTGGTTATGATGTTTGTGCAGGAATAGAAACCCTGACTAAGACAGTGAGGTAACCCAATCACAAAAGAACACACATGATATGCACTCTCTGATAAGTTGTTAGTAGCCCAGAAGTTCAGAATACACGAAGTACAATCCACAAACCACCAGAAACTCAAGTAGAAGGAAGACCAAAATGTGGATACTTCATTCATTCTTAAAAGGGAGAACAAAATACCCATGGAAGGAGTTGCAGATTCTAACTAGGGAGCAGAGATTGAAGGAAGGACAGTCCAGCCTGATATAGCTGTCTCCTGAGAGGCTCTGACAGTACCCAACTAAAACTCACAGCCATCCATTCGACTGAGCACAGAGTCCCCAAATGAAGGAGCTAGAGAAAGGACCAAAGGAGATGAAGGGTTTGCAGCCCCTTAGGATGAACAACAATATGAACTAACTAATATCCTTAGAGTTCCCAGCGACTAAACCACCAACCGAGGAGTATACATGGTGGGACTGATTGCTCCCTCAGCATGTGTATAGTAGAGGATGGCCAAGTCAGTCATCAATGGGAGGAAAGGCCCTTGGCCCCGTGAAGGTTCTGTGCCCCTGTGTAGGGGAATGTCAGGACCAGTAAGAGGGAGATGGTGGGGGAAGGGGAGAGGGAACAGGTGTTTTTTCTTGTTGTTTTTTTGGTTTTGTTTTTGGAGGGGAAACTGTAAATATGACATGTAAATAAAGAAAATACCGAATAAAAGAAAAAATAAAAAAGAAAATAGTTAATTACATGTCTTCAATAAAATAAATAGATTTGAATATTTTTAAAAAATCAAATTTGATTTTGTTTTTCTCAATATCCCTCCTTCAGTGTATCATATGTTCTGTCCTATGTAAATCAAGTTATATTGCTGACTCTCTGAGGCTTCTTTTTATCTCCCAACACACTCAAACAAGAGCTGCTATAAAATAATTATCAAAATCACATCATTTTAATTGAAAATCTTTTTTCATACAATCTATTCTGATCACAGTTTCTCTTCTCTCATCTCTTGCCAGATCTTCTCATTTCCTCATCTACCCATTCATTTTAAAAGCAATGTGCTTAGAGTCTTTGTATCTACAATACCTTAGTGATGCGTTATCAATTAACTTTGTCCCTTTTGAATTTTCACTGAAACTTTTTTTTTTTTTGGTGTAAATTCTGAGTGTATTTCTTTTAAAAATGACATGAGGCTTTTACAATCATTGCAAAAGAGAAATAAAAAATCTGGCAGCTCAACAGTTTAGGTACCTCTGAGGCTATCTGAAACATACTGGGTCTAAAGTAGCAGCTATCTCTTCTGAACTGGTGTTGTATCCCCCCGGGCCCAAGTGCTCTGGGCCCCGGGGGACTGCGAGAGATACATGAATCTGAGTCCTAGCACATCTAAGTTCTAGTGCTAGTCCTGCATGTGAGTCTAAGCCCTTCTTCCTCCAGTCTTAGTGTTAGACTGAAGTCACTAGGCAAAACGACCACCACACACCCAGGTCAGCAGGGTCTGGTAGCTATGTGTGAAGCAGGAGGAAGAGGGGTGGAGCCCTCTCTGTTGAGGTATTCTTATGCT